>NC_090243.1:15512500-15812500 GCF_024489055.1 Chanodichthys erythropterus | reverse complement strand
ATTGAGCATTAGTGATGAATACCTGCTGTTAACAAGCAGAATCACTGAAGAAAAGAGAAACACAATAACTACAACTGACTTCAGCCACAGCCTTAGATGAAATCAACTTAAGATACTTCTCTCAAGATCTGATTAAACAATTCCACAAACAGAATTACCAGCTTCACTTATTAATAACCAGATTGACTTTATTTCTGTCATATGTCTACAGAGGTTCTTATTGAAAATAAACATAGGTTTAGATGTTGATGTTTTACTGGTCAGAAAATATAATTTATATACACCATCATATAAAAGCAGCTAATATCTGATCACTGTAAGGCACTGACCTCACTGATTTACAACATCATATGAGTTGTTGCAGAAAAAAATCATATGAAGCAATCACTGATCTCCATGATGATGGAATAGTTTTTTTTTTTTTTGACCAATAAAACAACATCTAAACCTCTGTTAATCCTCAATAAAGACTTCTGTAGATGTGTGAAAATAAAGTCTGGTTAGTAATAAGTGAAGCTGGTAATGCTGTTTGTGGAGTTGTTTAATTAGATTTTGAGATATTTAAAGGTGCCATTGAACGTTTTTTTTTACAAGATGTAATATAAGTCTAAGGTGTCCCCTGAATGTGTCGGTGAAGTTTCAGCTCAAAATACCCCATTAGGTTTTTTTTAATTCATTTTTTTAACTGCCTATTTTGGGGCATCATTAACTATGCACCCCTTTAACAGGTCGCGGCCCTTTTAAATGCTCGCTCCCCGCCCAAGGAGCTCGCGCTTGCCTTAAACAGTGCATAAACAGTTAAATAAAAACTTAAATAAAAAGTTTACGCTGTTAATATAACCCTCAAAATGCATCTTTACAAAGTGTTCGTCATGCATACTGCATGCATGCGTCAGATTATGTGAATATTGTATTTATTTGGATGTTCACATTTGATTCTGAATGAATTTGAGGCTGTGATCCGTGGCTAAAGGCTAATGCTACACTGCTGGAGAGATTTATAAAGAATGAAGCTGTGTTTATGGATTATACAGACTGCAAGTGTTTAAAGGTACAATATGTAAAATTTTTCCAGTAAAATATCCAAAAACCACTAGGCTAGTGTTATATATTTTGTCCAGCTGATTACTAACAATATCTCTAATGTTTTAAACTACTTGTAAATCTTGAGAAAATTCCCATTCTAAACCATGACACGGGGCAATGCCCATATGCCCATATGCCCTTCTCGACTTACGTTGCCCTTCCGAGGTGGAAAAAAATTTCACGTAGGCCTAGATAAAAAATAAAAAATTGCAAAGCCTCATTCACTTCCATATTCGGGCACCCGTCCGAAAGTGAAAGTCAGTAGGGGAAGGGCAAACTCTGTTTACTTGGCTGCAGCGCTGCACGCGACCGGCACCTGAGCTGAGCCTGCATGAGCGGCACTAGGAGATTGTCGCGGTTGTCGGGTGAGACGACTTAACATTGTCGGAAAGGTGAGTAAGGTTATAATCGTTAACGAAAACGAACGAAAACTAGGTGGGAAAAAACATCGTCGTTAACTGAAATAAAAATAAAAACGAGGCATTACAAAAAAACGATAACTAACCAAAACTGTAATGTGTGTTTGGCAAAACTAACTAAAATAAAATAAAATTATAGATTAAATGTCCTTAGTTTTCATCTTTGTCAATGTCTTTCATAGAGCAAACGTTCAGCTGCATTTCATTTCCCTGCGTCTCTCACTCACGCTTCTCTCTCACATACTCGCGCGCGCACAGCCCCACCCCTCCGTGCACACCGCGCCTCCATGAGAACGAGTGTTGGAAGCAAGTTCGCGAAAGGTTGGTATCTCGTGAAAACCTTTACACAATCACACATTAAAAAGTGGTATAAAAATATTTTTAATTCTGAATATAATTTTGTCAGTGTGTTAATGTCGACCCGAGAAGCGATTGCTAGTTAACTAGACGCAAGTTTGAGGTAAAATGCACTTGGGTTGGCGATGTCAAAACACTATTTAAGCTGTGATTCAAGTAAGGGGCCGTTGAATCATTAGAAAAATAATGCACACCTGAGGTGGTGATTCGGTCACGACTCGAAGCGGAGTCAATTATTCCGCTTATACCATATAGACCGTGTGTTTTTTTTAAGGTCAGAGCAACTGCCCCTCAAAATTCCTGTGCACGTCCCTGCTGTTTACCATCTGCCGCTGGTTCTGTCGACAAGGACAGCTCCCGTAAACTCATGACCGGAAAAGCGGAAGCGGCGCCGGCGACTGTGTCATAATAAAAGTCCCGCTGCTCGTGAGGCGTGTGTTGATCAATCGCTCCAGCTCCTCGTTCAGCTCCCGCAACACTCGGCCCTGCTCTGCTTCATACTACAGTAAAGTTAATAATCGTATCCACGAACATGAGTTCTTCCAGACTCCAATCTCTATTCTTTTGCACCGTCCATTGAGATGGAGACCACATGTCCCAAGTTTCCGCTCTAAAACTTGGCGTCATCTAACTACGCCTTTGTTTTGAATAGGCTTCTAGCGACCTCTAGCGGAAAAAAATATCACAAATTGTACCTCTAATAATGAAAATAGCAACGGCTCTTGTCTCCATGAATACAATAAGAAACGATGGTAACTTTAACCACATTTAACAGTACATTAGCAACATGCTAACGAAACGTTTAGAAAGACAGTTAACAAATATCACTAAAAATATCATGTAATCATGGATCATGTCAGTTATCGCTCCATCTGCCATTTTTCACTATTGTTCTTGCTTGCTTTCCTAGTCTGATGATTCAGCTGTGCACAGATCCAGACGTTCTGCCCTTGTCCAATGCTTGAACATGGGCTGGCATATGCAAATATTGGGGGCGTACACCCAACTGTTACATAACAGTCGTTATTATGTTGAGATTCGCCTGTTCTTCAGAGGTCTTTTAGACAAATGAGATTTATATAAGAAGAAGGAAACAATGGAGTTTGAGACTCACTGTATGTCATTTCCATGTACTGAACTCTTGTTATTCAACTATGCCAATATAAATTCAATTTTTAATTCTAGGGCTTATCTTCAGTTGATTTCATCAAAGGCTGTGGATGAAATCAGTTGTTGTTATTGTGTTTCTCTGTTCTTCAGTGATTCTGCTTGTTAGCAGCAGGTGTTCATCACTAATGCCTGATTACTTAATCATTTAATTATGTCATTTAACTTTAACTCTGCTTCAGTGTTATTTTAACACTATTTAGAGAGGGACCATATGTACTCTGAGCAGAGTTGATTTAACTCTGGGTATTTTGCTGTGCTGGAACTTGTGCAAGTAACCATACAAAGAGTACTGCAAAATCATCTAGAAGATTCTCCTGACAAAACATTAAGAAAACAATTTTACTTTAGTTTGTGGTCAGTAGGATTTGTTTTTGAAAGAAATTCATATTTTATTCAGCAAAGACGCTTTAGAATTGATCAAAGTTAATCAATAAATACATTTATAATGTTACAAAAGATTTTTTTTTTTCAAATAAATGCTGTTCTTTTCTACTTGTTCATCAGAGAATCCTGAAAAAAAAATGTATCCGCGTTTCCACAAAATATAAAATAATAACAAATATTTCTATGCAGCAAATCATATTAGAATGATTTCCAAAGGATCATATTAGAATGATTTCTGAAGGACCATGTGACACTGAAGACTGGAGTAATGATGCTGAAAGTTCAGCTTTGACGTCACGGGAATAAATTACATTTTAAAACATTTAATTATGCTTAAATATATGATTTGAGCAACAAAAAAGCTAATAAATTAATAATAGCTAATAGCTTTTTTCTTTTTTTTTTCTTATTGATGTGTATCATCTGATGCCTCTGACAAAAAGTTAATTTGTAAAACCATTTAACAGATACGAGTCAATGAACTTTTTTGCCATGGCCCAAAATGATTGTTGAGCTATGTGCAAATTGAATTGAATTATTATACTTATAAATATATTCTGGTTCTAGTGTGTGCTGTAATAAAAACAAATCCTCATTACTACAGCTGAATTTCAAGGCAATTAATAATTGTGGCACTGTTCGTCTTATTATTTAGTGCCTGACTTCTAGGCATCATGCCAGGGCTCCACATGAACAGTGACTGTTTTAGAGAATGTTTAACCTGTTTTTTGGGCAAGCAGACATTTGCAGGAGGAGTTGAAGTTCAGACTGGTTAAAGATGGCTCTGCTGCTGTTGGTCGTGTTGCTCACTGCTGGAGTCTCACTGAATGACGCAGAAGACTCCTTCAGAAAACTCCCAGATATCTACAAGAAAGGAGTGCAACTGGCTTTACATCAGATCAATAAGCATGATGACATACAGAACCATTTTCTCTTCTTTAAAGCTATTCATCAGGCAGAAATTAAGGTAACTGTATTCTTCTCTTTCTGATTTTATTCCCTTTTCAGGGAAAAAAAATTCTGAAACTACCTGCAATATCAGCAGTATGTTTAGGCTAATAGTAGGCTTTTTTGAGGTACTGAACAAGGTTCCATTGAGGAAAAATAACATGTTTTTCTAAGCCAAACACAATGGCATGTACATCTCCTGGGACCCCCCTAAAAAAAGAGGACAGAAATTTGACTAAATTTAGAGTTGGTGGAAAAGCCTGTCTGTTCTGTGGATGAATAAATCATCTCTCTGTAGGCAGGATTTGGTGTCACCTACATCTACCATAACTTTTATCTGAAAGCCACAACATGCCAAAGAGGAACTGAGAACGCTGATACAACCACATGTGCGTTCAGGAATGATCGGGTAAGTGTGACTTCTATTGTGTTCATTTAAAGCACATAAGCATTTCAGAAACCCATATGAAGATTTTCATTTCTTTTCACAGTTGTCTGTCGCTAACCAAGTCATTTTCTAAACACGTATTGAATCTAAATAAGGGGTGCTTTAAAGGACCATCTGTATTTTCTGTTACATGTTTCCGTCTCTAAATTAAAATACAGTTACATTATTAAGCAAATTAAGCCTCTTATGTCTCGAAAAAATTAATTTCATGTCATTCAGAGTAACCAATATAAAGAGAACAATTTGGATCAGGTCATGTTGTTAATATCCTGTGTCAAATTTGACAATATAAAGTGTCAAAAGGTCATTTGGTTTAACCGTCCAAAGGCTAATACAGCCATTTAATTTGTGATTAAAATATCTTAAAATGTAATAAATGTATATATTTTTTATTCTGGCATGATTTTATAACATCATATTTCAACATAGTGCAAAATGGTATTAAAATTATGTGTAAAACTCGTCGCTTTGTTAAAAGAATGTCCGAAAAAATAAATTTCATTGATGTCATTTGGAGTAACCGATATAAAGGGACCATTTTGGATCAAGCCATGTGGTCAATATCATGTGACATCATTCAGATACCTGCAAAGGACCACATGGTCATGAAACAAAGTAACTAACTCTCTTTTAACTATTTGAAAAATTAATGTTTTCACTCACTCATACGCATGTCCCGAAACATCAGGTCTATCGGTACAACCGCTATAAAACATGAAAAATGTTGTAATATTTTAAAAACTTGTACTAAATATAAAATCTTTGATTGTCCTTTTGCTAGCTAGCTAGATATCACCCGGTTAGCATTGTTTGAAAATATCGTCATTCGGTAAAACCGAAATTTTGGTTAAACCAAATGACTTTTTTTGGTGACAAATTTTGTCCATCTAGTAAAAAATGACAAAAGCAGTGTTAATTGATTATAAAAACCACATAATCTTATAAAACTTAATTATATCTCCATTGTGTTTGTTTACACTTTTAAAAAGCTCATTCGTCAGTGACTCATATATAAGAGACACTGCAGCACTCATATTAATTTCCTTAAACTTACTGACTCCATTTCCATATTCCTCCAGCCTCTCATTGACTGTGTGATCTGCTACAAGGCCTTTGCTGGAGAAATTGGTGGCAAAACTTACTTAAACTGCATGAATCGACAAGCTCTCTCAAAGGTATTCCCTCTTCATGTTCTTCATTTTGATAATTCATTTCATTACCTGGAAATACACTTAATCTTATCATAATTGCTAGAACACTGTCCAAATTGCAAATGTTTTTCCCAACATATTTAATACAATGTAAAAAAAACCAAAAAAACCTTGTGTATAGAAGTTGCCCTTGCTGTCAACATAAGCTTTGTCTGATTGTTTGAACACAAGGATATCAAGAGAGAGCGAGAGATTGGCTGTTACCAGGCGGGTTTTGGCAGTCTGACCCCAACTCCTGTGGCACACACTGGATCCTAGAGGAGCGTCCTCTGATATCCGATGTTCAGGAATCTGAAACGCAGCATGTTTTAGCATGTCTGCTCTGTTCCAAATCAACTTTTGCATCACATTTATCTGATTGCCAAGCACTAGATAGCATTGCATTGTTGTGGTCACATTTTCTACAGTAAATCAATACGGGATGTGTGTGACATAAGAACATTCAATGTTTTTCCTGTGAAAGATGTTTTTTTGTGCACAACAAAGCAGAGTTCTCTAAAACTCCCTTAACCACTTTTAAATGTTAATGAATGTCTTTATAAATAAATAAATAACACCAGTGCATATTCTACTATCCAATAAAGTGATTTTGTTTATCAGTGCATTAAAATGCTTTACAAATAACACCTTTCAGTATTTCTGTGATTATTTACCATATGGTGTTTTGTCTATTCTGTTGTTGTTGTTTTTTTATGCACTAAATGACTCTAATGATGTTTAGTACATCAGAACCTACATGTTTCAATTGCAGCATGTTATATTTTGTCACCGTTGTTTATCTTTGACATTCCCTCGGTTCCAGATTTGTGTGGTGTGTCTAAACGTGCAGAAGAGAAATTAAAAGCACAATATGTATGATTTTTAGATTAAAATATATATAAAAAAAAAACACTAGAACAATGTTGTATATTTTGTTAACTTGTGTATTTAAATTATCCCAAATGTTTTCAAGAAAGTTTAAATCCAGAGACCTAAGCCATTTTAACCAGGACACGGACCATGTCCGTGAGTCGCTTATCAATGACATCATACCCGCGTTACCCTCGACTTCCGGTTTTATTTTGTAGAAACCATGAAAACGCCAAAGACGCTTTAATATATGATGTGTTTTATTAAACAGGTGAGCAACTGTTTGGATACATTCATCGACAGAAAACTAATCATGTTATATAGCTCAACACAGTAAGTCTTATTGTTTGAATCTCGTTTTCTTGTTTTACCATGACTAACATCGATCTAGCTTACTGCAGAGCAAACGAAGAGTAGCACTTTAACAACTTTCAACAACTTTTCAGTGTGAATTCTATGGAAGCCCGTTTCCGCCACAAAAAAAAAAAAAAGTCACAAAAAAAAACGCCACAAAAAAAAAAAAACGCCACTAAAAAAAAAAAGATTAATTGCGATTTTTTTATCTCAGAATTCTGACTTTTTAACTCGCAATTGTGAGTTTGTATCTTACAATTGCGAGTTATAAAGTCAGAATTCTGAGATCGTAATTGCGTGATATAGTCAGAATTCTGAGATATAGGCAATTGTGAGTTATAAAGTCGGAATTCTGAGATATAAACTCGCAATTGTGAGTTATAAAGTCTGAATTCTGAGATATAAACTCGCAATTGTGAGTTATAAAGTCGGAATTCTGAGATATAAACTCGCAATTGCGAGTTATAAAGTCGGAATTCTGAGATATAAACTCGCAAATGCGTGATATAAAGTCAGAATTCTGAGATATAAACTCGCAATTGCATGATATAAAGTCGGAATTCTGAGATATAAACTCGTAATTGCGAGTTATAAAGTCGGAATTTTGAGATATAAACTCGCAATTGCGAGTTATAAAGTCGGAATTTTGAGATATAAACTCGCAATTGCGAGTTATAAAGTCGGAATTTTGAGATATAAACTCGCAATTGCGAGTTATAAAGTCGGAATTCTGAGATATAAACTCGCAAATGCGTGATATAAAGTCAGAATTCTGAGATATAAACTCGCAATTGCATGATATAAAGTCGGAATTCTGAGATATAAACTCGTAATTGCGAGTTATAAAGTCGGAATTTTGAGATATAAACTCGCAATTGCGAGTTATAAAGTCGGAATTTTGAGATATAAACTCGCAATTGCGAGTTATAAAGTCGGAATTTTGAGATATAAACTCGCAATTGCGAGTTATAAAGTCGGAATTTTGAGATATAAACTCGCAAATGCGTGATATAAAGTCGGAATTCTGAGATATAAACTCGCAATTGCGTGATATAAAGTCGGAATTTTGAGATATAAACTCGCAAATGCGTGATATAAAGTCGGAATTCTGAGATATAAACTCGCAAATGCGTGATATAAAGTCGGAATTCTGAGATATAAACTCGCAAATGCGTGATATAAAGTCGGAATTCTGAGATATAAACTCGCAAATGCGTGATATAAAGTCGGAATTCTGAGATATAAACTCGCAAATGCGTGATATAAAGTCGGAATTCTGAGATATAAACTCGCAAATGCGTGATATAAAGTCGGAATTCTGAGATATAAACTCGCAAATGCGTGATATAAAGTCAGAATTCTGAGATATAAACTCGCAAATGCGTGATATAAAGTCGGAATTCTGAGATATAAACTCGCAATTGCATGATATAAAGTCGGAATTTTGAGATATAAACTCGCAAATGCGTGATATAAAGTCGGAATTCTGAGATATAAACTCGCAAATGCGTGATATAAAGTCGGAATTCTGAGATATAAACTCGCAAATGCGTGATATAAAGTCAGAATTCTGAGATATAAACTCGCAAATGCGTGATATAAAGTCAGAATTCTGAGATATAAACTCGCAAATGCGTGATATAAAGTCGGAATTTTGAGATATAAACTCGCAAATGCGTGATATAAAGTCGGAATTCTGAGATATAAACTCGCAAATGCGTGATATAAAGTCAGAATTCTGAGATATAAACTCGCAAATGCGTGATATAAAGTCGGAATTTTGAGATATAAACTCGCAAATGCGTGATCTAAAGTCGGAATTCTGAGATATAAACTCGCAATTGCGAGTTATAAAGTCGGAATTCTGAGATATAAACTCGCAATTGCGAGTTATAAAGTCGGAATTTTGAGATATAAACTCGCAAATGCGTGATATAAAGTCGGAATTCTGAAATATAAACTCGCAATTCTGAGATATAAACTCGCAATTGCGAGTTATAAAGTAGGAATTTTGAGATATAAACTCGCAAATGCGTGATATAAAGTCGGAATTCTGAGATATAAACTCTCAATTGCGAGTTATAAAGTCAGAAGATATAAAGCCGCAATTAATCTTTATTTTATTATTTTTAGTGGCGTTTTTTTTTTTTTTTTTTTTTGTGGCGGAAACGGGCTTACATAGAATTCAGACCCTTTCGGTTCGGTTTTGAGCATGTGAAAATGTTGAGTATAAAAAAGTTTAAAGATTACTTTATGTATTTGTCAAAGAGAAGTGGTGACCATTCAGATCATTTCAAAATATGTATCATAATGTAATATTTCCAGCTAATTTGCGACACTCTAAACAACGCAGACTTTGTTACATTTGTTTATACACGTTTTTATTATTATTCGTCGTTATATACAAGAAACGAAACCTCGTTAGCAAATAAAAGCAAGTGAACAGGCCAAGCCAACTATTCATTTACCTCACTGACAGCCATTTTACACAGTGTTACCCAACAACGGCACAAAAACAAGGCAGACTTCCTGGAATGAGGCTGTTTTTCAGTGAGTGCAGCAGGAGATCGTGCTCAGACTGGTTGAAGATGCGTCTGCTCCCGTTTGCTCTGTTGCTCGCAGCTGGAGTCTTCCTGACCTCCGCTGAGGCTCAAAGCTCCTTCAGCAAACTCCCAGACACTTACAAGAAAGGAGTGGAGCTCGCTGTGCAAAATGTCAATGCTCACGAAGGCGTCCAGCAGCATTTTCTCTTCTTTAAAACCATTGATAAGTCGCAAATTGAGGTGAGACTTTGTCCCTTTGTTTCTTTCACTAACTGCCTTTTCCAAGACTTTTCAAAAAGTCAAAGTCTAAAATGTAATTTTACCTTATAAGCATTTTCTAAATTGTTGATTTTTTGGGGGGTATTTTGAATATATATATATTTATTTTGTAAATATTATATATATATACATATATATATATATATATATATATATATATATATATATATATATATATATATATATAATAATTACAAAATTTGTAAATAATAAATATTAATACAGTTAAAATAAATATTTCAATGTATAATAATGGTTATATTTTTAAATTTATTAATATTTATAATAGCTATACAAAATATTTTATAAATAATTTATATATATATATATATATATATATATATATATATATATATATATATATATATATATATATATATATATATATATATATATATATATATATATATATATATATATATATAATTTACAGTTTCTAAAATATTTATTTATATTTACCATGTATAAATTGTGGAAAATGTTTTTGTATCAATTTATTTCACATTTAGTCTGTCGGTTTAATTTTACTATCATAATTTTTGTTAATACTTTGAATTGGATTTTATTATTTTTTTGTTATATTTCTGTTCATATTATTTTAAAGTTTTAGTAATTTTGTTCTGTGTTTTTGTATTTTTTAATATGTCTATACTTTTTAATTTTAGTTTTTTTAGAACTTCAACTTGAACTAAACTAAAATGAGAAATGTCGGCAGGTAGCTAAAATAAAATAAGTTTTTATTTTATTTCAGTTAATGTATAAACTCGTAATTGCGTGATATAGTCAGAATTCTGAGATATAGGCAATTGTGTGATAAAAATTCTGAATTCTGAGATATAAACTCGCAAATGCGTGATATAAAGTCGGAATTCTGAGATATAAACTCGCAATTGCGTGATATAAAGTCGGAATTCTGAGATATAAACTCGCAATTGCGAGATATAAAGTCGGAATTCTGAGATATAAACTCGCAAATGCGTGATATAAAGTCGGAATTCTGAGATATAAACTCGCAATTGCGAGATATAAAGTCGGAATTCTGAGATATAAACTCGCAAATGCGTGATATAAAGTCGGAATTTTGAGATATAAACTCGCAAATGCGTGATATAAAATCGGAATTCTGGGATATAAACTCGCAATTGCGTGATATAAAGTCGGAATTCTGAGATATAAACTCGCAATTGCGAGTTATAAAGTCAGAAGATATAAAGTCGCAATTAATCTTTATTTTATTTTTTTTAGTGGCGTTTTTTTTTTTTTTGTGGCGGAAACAGGCTTCCATAGTTGTATGTTATGAAAATGTTTATGAAAATGTTTGTTTTTAGTTTTTTTATGCTTCTAGTTACCAATAATAACCCTGATCTTTGTTCTGCTTATTGGATGAATATAATTTTTATAGGCAGGGCATGATGTCACCTACATCTACCATAACTTTCATCTGAAAGCCACCAAATGCAAAAGAGGAACTGAGAACGCTGATACAACCACATGTGCGTTCAGGAATGATCGCGTAAGTGCGGTTTATAATGTGGAAAATAACACAACGTGATTTGCTCCACCTCTGAACATACCTGTATAATTAGTGAATAGAGCTTGAGGCTTTAGCATTGCACAAATCTACTGCGGTTATATTTACATAACATACATGCAATTCAGTAAGAACAATTTATTGTACCTTATGATGGAAATCATTTCTCAAAGTGGAATACAATTATTTATCCATACAGCCTCTGATTGACTGTGCCGTCTGCTATAAGACCTACGCTGGAGCCATTGAGACAGAACCCAAACCATATGTCAACTGTGTGCATAAACCCGCTCTCACTGAGGTGTGTCACATGCTTCATATTCATCATCATTTACTCACCCTCAAGTGTTCCAAAGCTGTATGAGTTTCTTTCTTCTAATGAAAACAAAAAAAGATATTTTAAAGAATGTTGGTAATCAAAGTTGAAGGTAGCCAATGACTTCCATAGAAGGAAAAAATAATACTATGGAAGTCAACTGTCAGGATACCAACATTCCTTAAAATATCTTCTTTTGTGTTCAACAGAAGAAAGAAACTCATACAGGTTTGGAACAACATGAGGGTGAGTAAATGATGTCAACATTTCATTTTTGGGTCAACTATTCCTTTAAGAACTGGTGACTGAAAGGTTCTTTGGGGAACCAAAATAATTCTTCCATGGGATTACTGCGAAAACCCCAAAACCAATGTTCAAATTAGTTTGGAACCATTTTTAACCTTTTTTTTTTTTTTTTTTTTTTTTTTGGAAGAGTATAGGGGTTCCAATGATGGGATAATTTTATGGATTTAGTTTTAAATAATTAATTTTAGTTTTAATTCATTTTCATTTTAATTCAATTTTATGGATTAAACATATTGTAAACATACTTATCACTTGAAAAAAAAAATGAAGTAACCCATTAAACATGAATGTATTATGCAATTATTTAAGGCATTTCTATTTAAATATAACTTTTTTTGGCATAAAAAAAGAGATGTAGAGTTCTTTATCTATTAACCTTTTTTCTAAGAGTTATTGGCCATAATATTTCATATAAAGAGAATTCAGGTGTTGCATAATCAACAGTAAGATTGCAATTTTGCTTTTACTCTAAATATAAATATATGCCAGAGCAGATTAGGAATGATCTTTGCTATGTTTTGCAATGATCAATACATGAACTAACACTATTTTATTGTTTTGAACCCAAGGACATGAAGAAGGAGAGAATAGAGTATTGTAATAAGATGTGTTACAGCAGTGGATCTCCCACCCTACTGGCAGTCGGATCTCAATGAACCGCTGGAGGCAGTCGGATGTACACGGTTTGAAGAACACAGCGTCAATGTTCTTAACTGTTTAAGATCAACAGTCTTATGTGCCAAATCAGCTCTTTTATCATGCATATTTGCTTCACAAGAACTAAAGTGATAGTAATTGTAACATTTTCCTGCTTTAATTTTCACAAGCAGGCATCACTGTAACCCTATCCCTAACTTTCCTTAATGTAAGGTTATACACAAACTTTTTAAAATGCGTACCTATAAATGGCTACATCTTGCATTGTAAGATATGATCATATAGTCTTTAAAGTGTTAGTTCACCCAAAAATAAAAATCCAGTCATATTAATTACTCACCCTCATGTCGTTCTACACCTGTAAGACCTTCATTCATCTTCAGAACACAAATTAAGATATTTTTGATGAAATCCGTTGGCTCATTGAGGCCTCCATTGACAGCAAGACAATTAACACTTTCAGATGCCCAGAAAGTTACTAAAGACATATTTAAAACAGTTCATGTGACTACAGTGGTTCAAGCTTAATGTTATGAAGTGATGAGAATACTTTTTGTGCACCAAAAAAAACAAAATAATAAAAATAACGAATTTATTCAACAATATCTAGTGATGGGTGATTTCAAAACGCTGCTTCATTAAGCTTCGAAGCTTTACGAATCTTTTGTTTCGAATCAGTGGTTCGGAGCATATCAAACTGCCAAAGTCACGTGATCTCAGTAAACGAGGCTTTGTTACATCATAAGTGTTTTGAAGTTTCAGTGGTTCACCACTGGGGGGCGTGACTTCGGCAGTTTGATACACGCTCTGAACCACTGATTCGAAACAAAACATTAGTAAAGCTTCAAAGCTTCATGAAGCAGTGTTCTGAAATTGCCCATCACTAGATATTGTTGAATAAAGTCGTAATTTGCTTTTTTTGGCGCACAAAAGTATTCTCGTCACTTCATAACATTAAAGTTGAACCACTGTAGTCACATGAACTGTTTTAAATATGTCTTTAGTAACTTTCTGGGCATCACTTGCAGTCAATGGAAGCTTCACTGAGCAATCGGATTTCATCAAAAATATCTTAATTTGTGTTCCGAAGATGAACGAAGGTGTAGAACGACATGAGGGTGAATTTTCATTTTTGGGTGAACTAACTCTTTAAAGGTAGAAGCATATGTAAATATTAAAATGTATTAGTTACAAGCATTTAAAATAACATACAAATGAGCGAATTATAAGGCATTACAATTGCATTTCAGTATATATACCTTTATATGCCTTATTTTTTTTACATTATTCAATGTTTTAGTGTCTCAAATGCACTAACATTAAAAAAGGTAACACACTTTGCAATAAGGTGTCATTTGTTAACTACATTACACTATGTACACTTTTTTTTTGTCAATACATCATCAATCCTTCTTCCCAAATGTGTTTTTGTCTAACCCCGATTCACTGCTAAGTGTATTATAAATGTTAATATTTTAGACCAGTCAGGATGGTTTTCACAGGAAATCACGCGCATACATCACTCGCCCTTGTGTGTCTCGTCATATCAGTAAATAGAGAAAAGTAGCTCCGGCTACTTTGACGTGTGTCTGGTGTGGGTGTGGAAGTGGAATAGGCGAGAAATGTTGACATGAAGGAGCTAAATCTCAAACCTCTGGGGAATCACCCATTTTAAACAAACGCCAAACAGAGGAGAGTCTGCTGGCAAAAAGAGAAGAGACAGAGCTCGTAATAAAACAAGAACCAACATAGGTTTGGCTTTTAGTAGATGGCGATAATTGAGGGATTTGAAATGTTGTAAAAGGAACACGGAGATGGTGTTTTTATTACTCAACTGGTCAGTAAGGTATTTTATTGAACAGATAAATTGCCATCTGTAGTAGTAGTTCATAAAGCATTATCTGTTGTGAAGGCTCATATTCATCCGCACAGTCACGCAGAGCCGAAGCACAACCAAAACAATGTTCTTCCGCAAAATGCATGCAGTTTTGTTTTTTAACCGCTAGAGGGCCAAAAGTTACATAGTGTACCTTTATCATGAACTAATGATAAACAATACTTCTACAGCATTTATAGTTAACTTTTTAACATCAACAAAAATGAATGAATGTTATATATTTATATTACTCATAGTTAACTAATGTTAACAAATAGGACTTTATTGTAAAGCAACACCATTAAAAATGACAATTTTTTTTAACATTTGTCTTAAATAAAACGTTGAGCTATACATTTCTAATTGTTTTTTGTTTGTTTGCTTTGGGGTTGTTGTTTTTTCAAAATAATAATAATATACATTTATATTCAAATGAACTGAAACTAAAGAAAGTTCACTTGATTTATTATATCTTTGTAACTGCATAGATGAATACCAATAAATATTATGAATAAACATTTCAAGTGAAATCTCTTCTGTTGAGACCATTCTTTCCCCTTTAGTTCATCATTATCTGGTTCAAACCGGCTCTGTTTACAGTTCACTGACTTGTATTTGGATTAGAATTGGCATGAAACTCATGATGACAGTTTGTTAAAAAAAGTGTGACCTACATATAGTATTCTCTCTCTCTCGCCATCTAATTCAACCAAAATCCCTAGTTTTTAGTGTCTGTTCTCCACTGGATGGCAGTCCTCTCTCAGATGGCATGATTTCACATTCCCTCTGTATGTGAAAGCAAAATCACAGAGACAAAAAGAAAGAGGACTCACCCCACAAAAACATCCCTTTATTGCCCAATCTCTCCCTCTCTTCCCTCCCTCCCTCGTGTTCTGTGAAGTTTTCCTTTCTGTATAACCGAAAGATAAGCACATCTGAGGGATTTTCTGGATTGTGTAAAGATGGCTGTGTTTCTTCTCCTCGTCCTTGTCAGCGCTGGAGTCTTTCTGGACACATTGGAGGCACAGGAGGATCTCAACAAACTTTCAGGAAATTACAGGAAAGGTGTTGAACTGGCCGTGGAACAAATCAACTCGCACCAGAGTATCAAAAGCGTTTTTCTTTTCTTCAAGAGTCTGGACAAATCTGACCTTGATGTAAGTATCTTTATTTGAAAAGAGCAAATGACTAAAGTGAATTATAAAGACACTTTAGAATGGGTTTCATTTGTTGACATTAGTGAATTATTAACTAACATGAGCTCAGTGAGCACTGTATTTCTTAAAACATTCATTAATCTTTGTCAATGTTAGTTTATATAAATAGAGTTGTTCATTGTTTGAAGCTATGATATTCAATAAGCTGATTTATTCTAGGGTGGGTTTGGTGTGAATTATCTCTACCATCGCTTCTACCTTAAAGCCACCAGATGCCCTAAAGGAACTGAGAATGCAAACCCGACAAAATGTGCTTTCAGAAATGACAGAGTAAGTTTTCTACAGAATTTCATAGCTTGAAATGCACTTCACGTGATTATATTGGTTTATATTGTTCTTTTAAAAATGGATGAAGCTAAAACCCAGCTAACAAATGTATGTTCTAAAAGCGTTGTGGGAACAGTGATTTGCAATGTTTCTAAAACGTTAAAATGTCCAGTTTTCTTGTCATGATAGAATGTTATTTAAAAGCTTTATTTATACTATAACAATGTAACACTGTTTAAACGTTTGTTTGTAATATTCCAAGAACTTTAACATTCAGCAAATATCAATAACATCATAAGGACGTTTTGAGAATGTATTTTGCGGAAGAACATTGTTTTGGTTGAGCTTCGGCTCTGCGTGACTGTGCGGATGAATATGATAAAGCTTTCACAATAGATAAAGATTTTCGATTAACTCTGTTAGAGAGCTACAGATGGCAATTTATCTGTTCAATAAAATACCGTACTCACCTGTTGAGTAATAAAAACACCATCTCCGTATTCCTTTTACAACATTTGAAATCCCTCAGTTCTTGCCATTTCTAAAAAGTCAAGCATATGTTGGTTCTTGTTTTATTACAAGCTCTGTCTCGTTCTCTTTTTGCCAGCAAACTCTCCTCTGTTTGGCGTTTGTTTAAAATGGGTGATTCCCTGGAGGTTTGAGATTTAGCTGCTCCATGTCAACCTTTCTAGCTCATTGTGACAATGAACCTATGCCACTCCCACACCAGACGCACGTCAAAGTTGGTGTGGTGAGAAATTGAGTCCCCCCAGGAATCGGGTCTCCTTTACAAGCTTGCCAGGTTTTCACAGCAAAATCGCCCAATTGCTTGCCTGGCAAGTCCAGAATGATATATCTTCTTCAAGATATTTCTTGTAGAAGATATGGTCAGTCTGGTCAGTCCGCCCTCCGTCGCGATTCGAGTCAACTCCAAACCGTACCGTGCAATCAGATTCATTTATTTCAGTGACGCAAACAGCGGTGAAACAGTGCGGTGAAAGTCCCTTCAATATCAACAAAGATTGCGCACCGGAGACCCAAGAGTTTGTTCTATTCAGCAGTGAATTCAGTTTTAAATGACCAAAAACACATTAATTATTTACTTTTCGCTGTTGACTCTCTTGTCGCTTTGCTAACATCATATCCGCCCTTCTCTGATTGGTTTACTCCGCTCCCAGAATAATAAGATTTGGCAACACTGCTCCTTTAGGACCCCGAGTGATGCCATTGGTTCAATGGACTTTAGTATTTTTAGCACCTGATTATAATTCCTGCAAAATCAGGTTATGATTTATAAAGTTTAAAATGCATTTTAATGACCATAAATGTCTTTTAAAGTACATGGTTCATAGTATATGACTGAAGCTATAGGTTGTGAAATTAAGCATTTCTCGTCCTTACTGTTTTTTTAAAGGTTTTTTTTTTAAGTTGGCTTAAGTACTAGCATAGCATCTACCTGATTAGCCTGCAAGCTTAGCTATTAGGTATGTTTTTTGCTTCCAATATAGTTCCCAGTTACATGTTTCAGATTAATTATGTTTTTGTGTACTTTGCATGACAATTAATTTATTAAAAAATGTATAATATTAATATTATATACTTTATCACATTGCTATTATTGTGTAAAGTTATTTTTTAGGCATGGTTGTGTTTCCAGTGTTTTATTATGCAATACATAGGCATTCATTTTATATTTCAAGCATGTTGTTATAATAATGTAATAAACATCATACATACAATAATGAAATAGGTTATAATTAATCAAGACATCACAATAAAAACTTTTGATCAGGTATTACTGCCTGGGTCCTAAAGGAGACCTGGGGGGGACTCGATTTTTCATTTTCTATGTATGGATATGACAAGACGTGCAAGTGAGTGATGTATGTAAATAAACAAATTATAGTAGGCTTACCGTAGTGAATCAGTGTAAAAACACGTTTTGTAAAAAGGATTGATGATGTATTGACTAAAAATAAATTTTGTTAATTCTGAACAAACAAAGTTACATAGCCTACCTTTAAAGAACGTTTAACATGTACATAACCTTTAAAAATGTTACTGAAAGTCATGGGAATGTTCCTTGTTAGCTGGGAATGCACTGAAATGATTTCTACTCAAGTTGTTTTCTAATTTAACCCATCTTAACAGTCTTAAATTGAGCTTAAATGTGTTGACATGAATGTGATTGATCACGTGTTCCTCAATTGTCTGTTTGTAGCCTCTGATTGACTGTGGAATCTGCTATAAGACCTTCCATGGAGAGATCCAGAGTGAACCGAAGCCTTACGTGCACTGCATTCACAAACCACAGCTCACACAGGTCATTCATCCCACAAACATTTGTTCCCAAATGAACACTGTAAACAAGCTGTGAACTGTTGGACTTGATACATTATCATGTTGTGGTGTTTTTCACAGTGAACATTTGAACAAGAGCTTTTCTATCTCAAACTAAATATATTGATTTTTTTTTTTTTTTATGATTTCAGGACAGTTTTGTTATATTATGAAAGCAAAGAATAGAAACTGAAATCAGGTACATTTGATAAAACAGAGAAAGATCTGCATTATGCAACCCAGTTATTACAGTTAACCAAACCTAAAACCAAAACCAAAAGTTGAAAAAAAAAAACCCCTGAAAATTATATTATTTCTGCTAGTTTTAACGTTTCTATGAAAAACTGATAAAAAGGAGAAAAACACAAACAATATTACTAAATCTAATCTTTAACTAAAAATAAAGAAAATATTTCATATTTAAAAAAAAAACACACAATATAAAAAACAAATCAATCAATTTATAGTATGTCAGTAATACTAAAATAACATTGGAATGCAATTTCCAGGAAATCACGAAATCACCTGAAAATTCAAATTCACTTTCATTTAGAAAAAAGAAAACTTTATAGTTTTACTGTTTGTTTGTTGTGCCCTGATTTCACTCTGTCTTCTGTGCTTTCATATAGGATTATAATAAAACTGTACTGAAATTGTTTAAAAAAAAAAAAAAAAACTTAGAGGATGTGTGTATATGTTTGGTCTCAAACTCTTGAAATAATTGAAAATGAATTGTTATTCTCTTTTCAGGAGTTGTTGAAAACGAGAGTTGAACACTGCAAACAAATGAGCTACGCTAACGGATCTCCATCTCTCCTGGCAGCGAGAAAGCCATAGAGGAGGAAACATATCACATATTTTTAATATCACTTTTTATTAATAATTTTACGCGTTCAGTAACAATACAGAACAACTTAGCACTGTTTTTTCATTATAGGAAATAGAATACATTCTTCACTTCTCTGTGCATCTAAAATTAGTGTCAGTGGATGTTATGAATGATGCTGTTTGTTTAGGTTCATTTGTTCGTAAAAACATCAGAATTCTTAAGTATAAATTGTGGATATGATTTTATTACAGTACGCAAGGTTACTTTGGGTTGATTTTTTTTTCTTCTATCATTCATTTAAAATTCATAGTGACCACATGGTACATTGAAAATGGCATATTTTGTGCTCTATTTCTAATAAAGAAATATTTTTCAGCTATACATGGCTAATGATTGTTGTTTTGTAGGAAGCAACAGATTTCAAAGTCAATTACTTACAAATAATTAATTTTTTTCTTTTCCTGGAAGTTTTGAAAATAGATCTTTTACTCTCGTGGCAATAATGGTGTCTGTTGAGGACTAAACATCAAACCTATCACACTTTAATATCACTTTATTTTAATAATTTTTATGTAATCAGTAATAGGCATCGGTCACAATACAGAAAAACTTTGCACTGTTTATGGTAATGAGAAATAGAAAACATTCTTCAGTTCTCTGTGCATCTAAAATTACTGCAGTCGATATTGTGCACTTGTTGTCAATCATGTTTAGTTTCTTTCATTCATAAAAACACAATCAGAATTGCTATTTTAAAAGTTCCTAATTTTGTTTTGGAGGTCTGCTACAATAGGTTTACATGCATCAAAAACTGTGTCTGAAACAGTTCAATAAAGGATTTATTTCCAAGAGCCATACTCTGCTTTGATTGGTCAGATGGCCCAGTCTGTTGTGATTGGTCAACAGCTTACAGTGCATGTCAGAAATGAAACGCCCATTGCCATATCTGATTTTCAGCTCCAGATCTTCCTCAGCGCTTGATACACAGTTATACAAACCATAACAATGCCGTAAGTTTGGTTTTACCAAGCTGTATCTGTATCTTTGTATCAAGCCAGAGTCTTCATTCTTTGGAAATGCGTGACCTCAGCTACAAATACAGTGTTTGAGGGTGGAGCAAAGTAGAGATTGTTCACAGGCAGCCAATGAAGACCCTATGCAAATTTGTAACAAATCTAAGCAGGTTCATGCAGGAAGTAAGACTGGAATTACTGACGACTCGTTTCAGGCAGTTCAGAATCAGTTCTTTCTTTTGCGAGACGATAACATTTATTGCGCATTTTAATCTTTGCAGACATTTTTAACATTCACAAACAGCTATATTACACACTACATGAAAGGTAATATCTGAAAAAGCATAATAGGGGCACTTAAAATTGTATGAAACTTTTCTGCAAAACCAGTCTGATCTAGAACAACTGTAACGTTGTCATGTACAAGCAGTCTCAGGGCCACAAATTCTTTATAAGACGTCAGTGGCCTGGAGCAAGACGATGCCTTCAAACTGAACTCAGCATCAATGCAGTTCTTGTTTGAATAAAACCAAGTAAGACACATGAAATGTTGGGTCCTCATGTTAATACTATCCCAAGCTCATGATTATACCAATAAATGAGCAATGTTTTCTTAAAAGAAGCAGAAAAACATTGAAACTCACTGCAGCAACCGCAGTTGAAGCCAGTACCAAATTATGGCTTTATTCAGTGTCTTCCAGCACTCCAGTAATGTTAATGAGAGGAGACTGCTTTGACCCTAAAGTACTTTGACAGCTCAGATCAACATTTATGAAATGTAACGATAATGAGTGCAATTTTTAGTAAGGCATTTGTTTAGCCCTTGGCTGAACCGTTGCTCTTTTGTAACCATGTTCTGGCATCATGCAGGGTTTGTCTCTCTTTAGTGTCATTCTGTGCGCTAGATGCCTGTTTAGAAACTAGTTTTGTGTATATACATATGCATCTTTATTGGGCACATTTGGGAAATTTGGTGTTTCCATTGATTTATATAAGGAAATGTAACATTACAATGAATTAAACATAGACTAAGTAATTAGCTACAACATTCAATGATCAGAACCCTGGACAGCACCTTTCTGCAAACCTGTGTGACACTGCCTGTTATAGATGGCGAAGGTCACTTCAGTTATTTTTTGTCCTCAAACAGGCTGTTTCACTTTGTTTTGATAGAGTGAATGGAGCTGACATTAAATATATTTAAATAAAAATGCTTAAATTTGTCAGTAGACAAGAAAACATTGATATTAGATGTTGAAGATGCTGAGGAAGGATTAAGAGAACATACTGAGACAAGAAACAACAACACTGAGTGAGTAAAAAGAAAGACAATATCTGTGATCCTTTTAAAGATATACTTTCATAAATTAAATGTAGCTTAAAATGTGATTTGGCTAAAAAAAACAAGCTTTGCAAAGCCAAATTATTTCATTTGTATTCTGAAACATGCCAAGACCAATAAGAGAACAAATACATGATTTTTTTTTTTTTTTTTGGCACTATCATTTATATGCATATTATTAATATGTTAAACTGAGTTGAAGCTAAATTTGTGTGCAAAACGTATAACATATTTTAATATATTTATAGAAAATACAGAATATATTCAGATATATATAAAGTCATATTTGTAAGTAATAAGGTACGAGAGGCTGTGCTGTATCGTGAATAAGTCACCACTTCAGCCGAGACTGATTCACGATACAGCACTAGCCTCGAGTACCTTATTGCTTTTATAAAATGGTTACCTCACAATACGAATATTAAAGCCAAAAATATGTATCAATGCAACTTTCATGAAGTAAAATCACTAAAAGCCTTCCCTCCGCCGGAAAGAAATAGTCCCTGACTGTGAACAGCAATAGAAGTTACATTATTACGCCATTAGATGGCAGTAAAGACTGTCTTTATGAGTGAGTCACTCAGTAGCGAAGACTTGTATATTGAAAAGACTGAATTGTTGCGAACACGGAACAAAACTCAACTGACAAATGCGAAATGCCAATGACTAGCGCCAAAGACTATAGAACCCAAGAGGCGACACTTTGATAGTTTTTGGGCATCAGCCACTAGGTGGCGCTCCGGTAGCGTGGACGCCATTATGGGGTGAAAATACTAACTGGACCATAGAATCCTTCACATCTTACACACCCAAAATCAGCGAATTTCACTGCCAAATCAGAAACTTTTTTAAAATTGTCACCAGTAAATTTTATGGCTCCTACATTAATTGTTGTATTGTCTTATATATGTTTTATTTTACCAGTTGTGGAATCCAGCCATTCAACCATCTGAGGTAACGTATTTAACCTACTTTATTGAGTATTTTTTTTTTGGTTTTTTTTTGTATTTTATGCAACTTTACACATTTATTAATAGTAAATAATTAATACATTTAAGATCATCATGTTTGCGACAAACAATATATTTCAGACCTAGTGGAGTAATAGTAATAATAGTATCTAGGTCTGAACTGAAATATATATATTGTACGTTTTAATAGATCACGCTACAAACATAATGATCTTATAATACATGATGCATTGCTGTGTCCGTTATCGCATAACTCCTTTTGGTTTTTTGGTTTCCTTTTGGACAATTTTGCTTTAACGGACATTAGAGAACAATGCAAAACCAAGCTGTTATATTCATATATTTATTGTCCAACATTCCCATTTTTTCTGATGCATGTCCTTAATTTAATTTCATATGTTGGTATTAATTCAGTGTTTATAATGCTAATACTTGAACTTCAAAGATTTTTAACCCAAAATGACTGGGTTTCTAGAGAACAAATGTTTTGTGAAAAAAGTGGAAGTGGACTTAAACACAAAGTCTGTAAAATAAACTGTTAAAAAGATTTGATGATCACTAGTATTTTATTCTGTGTTGTTATCATTCAGGTTGGATTTCAGCATTAATGTACGTTTTGTTTTAACACAGCACTGCCGACTCGCTTTCACCACAAAATGACGGAAACGCAGGGCCGCTGCTGGGTGCCGGTGTTGCAATGGAGCGTTCTATAGGTTGTTTGCAATCACGTGGTTCTGGTGACGCGCGAAATACCGGTGGAAGGCAAGCGGTGAAAATTAGAATGGGAGAGATGAAGAAAAGTCTGTACTGTGCTCGTTTACAAAGGTATAAACAGAAAATCACAACATATGTTGGACGTGATCTTTATGTTATGAAGATGAGCGACTTTTCCACTGAATTGAAAGACTTTCCTGCCATTGAGGAAGCAGATATAGAGAATGTGAAGCTGCCGTCAAACTGCGTTCAATTTTAGTTTGGGTTTGTTTATATCGCGCTGCCTTTCTGCTATAGGGCAGTATTTTGATTTTCTGACGTGATAGTGAAAAATGTCGCCATTGTAGGTAATTTATGCTGAATCGAGAATTGCAACAGGAGCTCACATCATCGTTCAAAGAAAAAAATGGACGGTAAAAACACTAAGTGAAGCAGGTTGAGGAGGTGGCAGGAAGACACCGTATATCCAATCTAATAATGTCACTGATTTAACCCAATCCCTGTCACTCAATAAAATAATCACATAACCGAGTGTTTTTTAAAGTGTTGTCTTTGTTGTTGAATTGACTTCTGCTGTTAAACATTTATTTATTTGGACATTTTCTACTATATGATGGCTGAAGCAGCAGCGCGTGACACTGTTCTCATGGAAACCAGATCAACATCGTGAACGGAATGCTACAAAACTGAAGTGAAAACATCAAATTATCATTCAATGGGATAAAATAGCTTTTCTTCCCTACAAAAGATACCATGAAGAATGTGGATATTTAACCAAGTCAAAAAGAAATATGGTAAGCAGGTATCCATATTCATTTCAGTATCAGCAAACGCAAAACGCTATTAAAGGCGACAACTTTTAAAGTTATAAATCGATATTATAAACGGTATAAGTTCTGTAAACGATATAAACACCTTCTGGGTTCTTGATTTTATTGATTTGAGCAACCATAAATGACGCAAAACATAAGAAATTTTGAGTTTTTGATAGGATTCTGCTGTGACGTCATGTGCAAACAACCGAGTGCCCCAGGGATGACGCGTTTTTGTAGGCAAAACCCGGAAGCGAGTTAGCATTTTAGGACTTCCGGTTCCAACGCCGTAAAGTCTATGGGTTTTTTGAATGGGTTTTTGCTAAATCGCCTGAAATAAGGTCTGTGGTTAAGAAAGCCTCTAAATACTTTCACGTTTTGATCTATGACATAAAACACACCAGTTAACCCACTTGTGATTTTTAAAACTTTTACTCTGTCTTAAAATCGGCGGTTGCTAACAAATTGCTAAAAGGGACTACTTCCTTTGGCGGGGACTTTAGACGTCATCATGACAAACGGGACATTTGGACAGCATTTCTCATGAAAAAGTGGATAAGTATTCATACACAGCGCATATATAATCAGTGAGCTTGTTTTTAAATAGAGTTGTTTTCTAAATAAAGTTTGAGGACGCTTGGTGGTGACGACGTTGATCCGCGACCATGGTGTGCTGTAGTCCGTTTATAGTCTACTGTTAGCCTTTTATATCTGACGACTTTATTTAGGCTTCAAAATCTATGTTGTGTTAACTTGTAAAGATGATCTTGATAGACAAAACGTGTAAGTGTCATAACCCTTTGTTAAACACAGAGCTTATTTTCTGCGATTTTCCAAAAGTCTATGGGAAAAATGAATAGGCTTTCAGTCGAGGGAACCCGTGCGCCGCTAACTTCCGGGTTGGCCTACAAAAACGCGTCATCCCTGGGGCACTCTATTGAGTGTCGCTTCTTGTATTTGCTAGCACTGTCAGTAACGGGAAAACCCCTTAACTGTTAAAAGGACAAGATATTGCAGTGGACATTTAAACATATTTTTTATTATGAACATAGGACTGTGCTGAAGGAAAATGCTAAATATGAAAGCAGATCTCGATCTCTTTCTCACAATACTCTTCTGCATAATACAGTAAGCTTCAATGAACAATATCAATTAAGAGCAAACAGTTTAGATGCTAAGAGTGGTTGATACACAGAACCGTTGGGTGAAGCGGTCACAGTCGTGTTTTATCGTGAATAAAACACACAGCTATTGACCAATCAGAATCAAGGACAGGAACTAACAGTTTTACAAATATAAAATACACAATACTTAATTTTGAAGTGGACATGTTTTAATAACACATGTTGTGTGGTCGTGTTGTCTCCAGTGATTACGGTAATCTGTGAGCCAACAGTTGCGCTCGGTGTGAGCGTGTGCGTGTGTGTTTTTTTAAAGCGGTAAACTGCTGTGCTGAAGGAGAGGACATTTTATTTTCATCAACTCTTATTTTAAATATGGAAACTAGCGTGCAATTTCTTTTGTATTTTATGGAATATTAAAACGAACGGGGCACGCAGGAAACTATCGACACAGTCATCAGTTCCTGACAGAAAATAATGTCCATAGACGGTGGCGTATTAAGCATTGAGTCATCTCGCGTGGACGTCCACAAAGCAGCGCGTCATTTCAACGCTGTTTTGAGGTGTTTCCTTCGCAACGTCTGCGCAGCGTTTGTGTCCCTGTCATTCTGAGGCGTATAATGACTATGTCAGTCCCGGAGAGAAACTCTGGATCTGAGGAGAAGGAAGAGGAGAGCGAGGATGAGAGTGAAATCGTGGAGGAGAGTCCGTGTGGACGCTGGCAGAAGCGAAAAGAGCAGGTACCTGCTGCAGACACGCATGTCACTCGTTAATCGTGTCTCAAAATCTTCCCAACTGCCTAAATAATCTGCTCGCAATCATAAATGTGCTTGTTTTCAACATGATGCCCAGAAATGCTCACTATGATGCTGAAGTAGACAGGGCGCTATAGGCTGAACATCACTGTGATGCCATGCTGTCTGGGTTGGCAGCACACAATGATCCCTAAAAATGCTGTCTAGGTTGTAAGCCCATTGTGATCCGTAAAAATGCTGCTTCGGCACTTACTAGGCAACTCATTTTCACGTCTATCTAGGTATGCAGTTCGCTTACAGTACTATGATACCCAAAAATGCATTAAAGGTAGGGTAGGCAATTTTTTTCATACACACTTTTGGTTATACTGGTTGAAACTCTCTTGACATCCTGATATCAATCAATAATAGAAGTGGTCTAAATATTAAAACATCTTCTGTGGAAGTCTCAGGACCCAAAAATGTTCGTCCAATCATTGCATTCGGTCCGAATGCAATGATAGGATGTCTTACCTGCCTGTCAACATATGTATTTCTATACCTCTGTGCACCCTGCTTGTGCAGACATCACACATCATCAGCGCGTTCTGTAAGGACATGTAAGGTGATGCATCGTAGAAACAATTAATTTAACGCTATCTCTCGTGATGCTTTGCAGACTGTGTTTTGGAGGAGGCGTGGCTTTGGAAAGCGCTCTGAAGGGAGGATGGGAGGGATCTCATGATTTCAAAGCATACTATTGCTAGCCTCTCTGAAATTGCCTACCCTTGCTTTAAGCTTACTATAATGGACAAAAAAGGCTGTCTAGGTAGTAAGCTCACTCTTAGGCAGCTCTTTATGAAATGCACATTATGCAGGTTGAAAAATAACTAGATATATGTTATTATTATGACCCAAAAATGCAGCTTACTTATGCAGACTGCTCCCTATGATGACCTAAAATGCTGTCTAGGTAGGCAGCTCACTATTGTTGCTCAAAAATGCAGTTTTCTGTATAGGCAACTGGATGTCCTGGTAAGACGCTTGTTAAAACGGTGTAGGTAGGCAGATCACTATGTAGGCAGCTCACTGTGATGCCCAGAAATGTTTTGTACTGTTGGTAGGCTGCTCGGTATTTGTTATTCATCTGACATGGATAACAAGATTATTGCATAATTTTAGTGACATGGCCATGGTTAGTGATCTTTTTTTTTTTTTTTTCATGGTTTAATAAGGTTTTAGAAATAAAGAAATATTTAATTGAAATTGTTTGTATTAAATGTATTATATATATATATATATATATATATATATATATATATATATATATATATATATATATATATATATAATTCATTTACATATATTATTTTATTTTTATATATATTATGAATTAAGATAATATATGTATCTTAAATATTACCAAAAGGCCTAATTATAATGTAGATTTTGGTTTAATAAGGTTTTAGAAATAAAGAAATATTTAATTGAAATTGTTTTGTATTAAATGTATATCATTTATTATCATATATTATTAATATATTATATATTATAATAAATGTAGTTTAATTTAAGAAGGTTTAAGAGTAGAATTAAAATTGATGTAGTTTAATCTCAATTTCAAATTTTTTTAATTTTAAAAGACCTAATTAAAATGTAGGTTTTGGTTTAAAAATGTTTTAAAAAGAAATATATATAGAATATGAGATAAAGATGAACATATATATATATATATATATATATATATATATATATATATATATATATATATATATATATATATATAATATATATATATTATTGCATAAAGACTTAAATATAATGTAGTTTAAAATGAAAAGAATAACAAACACAAACAAGCAAATTAAATGTCTCAGAGTGTCAGAATATATTCAGTCTCTCTGTCTGTTCAGACATTAAGAGTTCAGTGCAGATAACATGATTAGAACTAACTAAAGGTTACCATAAGCTTACACACTTTCTCATCATTTATATTGCTGTGTTGAATGCATTAGTTTGAACGTCCCCTAATGCTGTTTTTCCATTCATTGGCAAATGTGTGAGTAAAGTGGTGCTGTGAACCTAAAGTGGTGCTGTGAGTAAAGCTTTATTAAACCAGGCTTCCCTTTAGCATTGTACTGTTGAATGACTACTTTGAAAAAGTATGCATTTGGTGGAAATGCTGCTCTGGGTTTCTCTTCACAGTGGGCTTACAGATGCATCCACTCTTATTACTGTACTTATTTTAAAGCCTGTTTATTTTTGGCTTTGAAACACAGAAACAGACATTTCCTCTTTCTAAAATAGAACCAGAAAAAACCTCCTGATTCCCTTGGAAAGAGTTCAGCACACTAGATGAACTGTGTTTTGTTCAGTGGCGATAAGAGAAATACAAGATGAAATACAACTTATTTAATTATTAAATGATCAACCGACCATGAATAAGGTGGTCTGGACACAGAAGTGCACATTTTCCATCCTGAAGATATTTGTAAGTTTTTATATCGGTCATCTAAAGAACTTCTGCTGTCGTCCACAATTATCGAAGTATCATATTCCTGCACAGATTGACAGTTTAGACCCAGTTCGACTAGTTTGAAGCAAGAGGTAGTTGTCAGCTCAGCTATGTTAGAAATTCCCCAACACACTAATGCAGTAGCACTTAGATGTTCTGATACCATATTATCCTACTGTTTGAGTGATGCTTTCCCATTACGTTCCTTAGAGCAGGAATCAGCCATGACTTGATACTTAGTAAGATGATGTCTGACTCTGTTAGTATTGATAGATCTTTCATGGCATTGCAGATGCAACATATATCATATATGATATGAATCAACAATGTACACTCTCAAAAGGTTCTGAAAGGTTTTTGCAGAAATGCCATAGAAGAACCATTTTTGGTTCCCTAAAGAACCTTTCAATAAACAGTTCTTAAAAGAACCATTTGTTTATTCTTCTTGTGAAGAACATTTTTAAAATCTAAAGCACCATTTTCCATCGTAAAGAATCTTTTGTAGGATGGAAAGGTTCCACCATGGATATTGAAGGTTCTTCACCATTAGGGGCTTTTGAATCTGGGTAGTTGTAGGAACTAGCCACCTGGGCGGTCCCCTGAGAACTAAAATTTCCCCCTATAGGGCCATTTTCCCAGTTTCGTTCGCACTGCAGGAACTCTGAAGTCGGCAGATGGTGATGTCATTTAAGCGTGGCATTCAAGCAACATCAACAACTGGAGGATGGAGGACGCCATGATTGGAGCTGTGTTTTTGTTGTGCTTCATGGGTTTCGTGATAACGGAGATGAAATGTAGACATATAATTTATGCAATTGAAAGAGCAAAAAAGAGGGCTAAGAGACAAAATCTCTTACGACAACTTGCAGTGCTACATATCAGCGAACACAACTCTGCAGACAAAGGCGACAGGTAAATGCTATGTATCGCCGTTTTCCATGTTCCATGGGCTTTCTATAGATATGGCATGGTTTGTATGGCATGTGTTCGGCCTATCAACACACACTTAAGTCACTGGTAGTTTCTATTGTGCTGGGTTAGACCCTACTCTGAAGTACGTGCTAATTTAGTCCCTCCAAAAGGCGTTCCCATCACTAAAATTGTTCCCAGTCCCTGCGGTGCCAACACGCCAAAAAGTGGGTACTTCCGCCAATAGTTATAGGAACTACGAAAATGTCTTCCGATGCGAAAGCCCCTAGAGACCCTTGTATGAACTTCCTTCTTTTCACTGCAAACAACATTTGGACATGACTGTCGGAATTCACATCCTAGTGGCTGTCGCCATGAACTTTCCTTATGATCTTGAGCGACAACTCGGGAAATGCAAAAGCAAGAATCTTTGTCCTCCAAATTTTCACCATGGTGAAACAAATAAATTAATGCAAACAATAAACAACATGCATTTAGGACAAATAACCACCAATAATTTGAGTCAAAATACAGTGCCAGACAACAATAAAAATATATAAATGTCAAATTAATTAATTGGTTACCTATCAATGACCATGTATTTTTGAAAGTTTTTAAATGTATCAAGTGTTTCAGATAAAGTTAAACAAAAAGTATTAATAATTCTCACACAAAGACTAGACATGCTGCCGCATTCTGGATCATTTGTAAAGGCTTAGTAACGCTGGCTGGAAGGCCCACCAGTAGAGCATCTCTGGCATATTCTGTCAGGAAGGGTCTGATTTTCCTGATGTTGTTGAGTGCAAACCTGCATGAACTAGGCCATTGTTGAGATGTGGGTGGAAAAACTCAGCTGGCAGTCAAACGTTACCCCCAGGTTCCTTGCTGTCCTGGTTGGTGTTAATTTTGTTGACCCCAGGCCATCCTTAAAAATATTCTTGTTTGCCGTAACCCAACCGACCCTGTCAATTTAGGACCGACTCAGATTTTAATTTTTTTTTGCTTTAAGTCCGACCGACTTGCCGGTTGTAAATTTGCGTTAAGACCGACCAATTTTTTTTTTTTTACTCTTCAAACAACTAATACAAAAGCAATAAAATAATATTAATTATATTTTAGTAAGTATTGTAAATATATAAATAGCCTAGGCCTACATACAAACGAAGGCTACGTTCTTACTTTTAAATAAAAACCGTCATCTATGTTTACACTATTGGTTAACGGATGTCACACTATGGCCGGTGCGTTCGCTTCGTCTCAACCCGTTGAGAGACGAGACGTGCTGACAGATAAAATAATTACATGATTGTGATAGCCTACGTATATTTCTCTGATTTCTTCAAGCCGTCGTATTTACCATGTTTACTATGGTAATAGCGCGCATAGTCTTGGTGATCAGAATCCACATCGGATCACAAACATAAGTTATTTAAAACACTTGCTGCTGTCTGAAAGTGAGTTTTGAGCTAAAATGATTTTAAAAGTCTTTAATGCTGATGTTATCTGGTAACCTACATGTAATCATCGGCGCCTCCGTCTCCACACACAGATAAACTCTTTGCTCATAAACGCCTTTGCTCATAACCACTCCCTCCTCAAGCCCGAGCTGGCCCGCTTTGGACCAAGTTATTCGGCGGGCCGAAAAACCCGGGCCGTTGGCCCAGAGGAAGCCCCGATGAGGCACGATCAAGCCCCGGAAGTGACAGTGGAAACGCGACTGGCCCTGGCATGCACTAGCACGCCCGCTTTAGGCCCGACAGTGGAAACACAGCTGCCCCCAAAAGCACGGGTTGAAAGACCCAGTCAGTGACGCCACGATATGCTAATTTGTTTAAATTCATACCTACGTAATCACCATCACCAAAATTATACTTTTTTTTTTTACATTGAAACTTGAAAAAAAATATATAGACCGACCTACCGACCCTTTTTTTTTTTTTACTGTTACTGCAAACCACAATATTTTTAAGGATGGCCCCAATTGCACAATGACATTGTAGTCAACTGATGGGTTTGCAGGGATTACAAGGAGCTCTGTCTTTGCAAGGTTGAGCTGCAGATGATGCTGCAGATGTCTGAAAGGCAAGCAGATATACGAGCTGAAACAGTGGGTCGTCAGATTTAAATGAAAGATGTTTTATAAATGGAGAAAAGAAGAGGACCGAGCACTGAACCTTGAGGCACCCCAGTGATTAGCTGACGGGAGACACACTTCTCCATGAAAGAAACTTTGAAAGATCTGCCAGCCACCAAAGTACAGTACCTGTGATAGCCAAGTCAGAGATGGTGGCCAGAAGGTTAATGGTTAATGGTGTCAAAGGCCGCAGAAAAGGTCCAGTAGAATAAGAACGGATGACTTGGAGTTCGCTCTTGCAAGAGTTTCAGCAACAGTCAGTAAGGCGGTCTCCATGTAGTGTCTGCTTTTGAAACCAGACTGGTTGTCGTCATTTAGGCTGTTCTGTGAAAGAAAAGCAGGGAGCTGACTGATCACAACTGTTTCAAGCGGTTTAGCCAGAAAAACAGAAGAGAGACTGCTGTGGTGTTACATGTTGGCCTTTTTTTCTTCAAAGATTATTGAAGTATGTTTTACAAAAAATACTATTTAAGTCTTTCTACTTAAAAGTTTCACTTTTAGTTTAATGTGAAATTTACTGGCACTGATAATAAATCAATAGTGAAAGTTTCAATGTCTTGCAGTAAAATGGAAATGGAGTTGCACATGAATATTGTGGGGTCAAGATCAGTCAGACAGGTGCACAAGAGTGGATACTGTCGCCAACACACACCATGAGCTTCAGTCCCTCTGGAGATGTCAGCTGAACAAGCAGACTTGTGTTAATTAAAGGAACAGCCCACTATTTCACATTCCCCACTAATGGTATTGAAGATAGCCATTTAGATGTCTCTCGTCAGCTTTATAAGTACTATATTAAACTCAGGAAGTTACATATTTATATCTTCTGAAATGCAGAGCACAATTACAAAAATATCACAGTTTGCAATGCATAATCAGGAAGTCATTGTATTATTGTATGCATTTGACATGTACCCAACAATAGCTATTTCTACCACTGAGAAATGATTGGAAAATACTTTTTAGAAATTCATTCTGATTGTTTCCACTCTTCCAAAGATGTGAATAAAGCATACAGGACAAACATACATCATACTAAGTATAAATATTTAGTTACAGATAGTTCTGCATTATGAAAAGCAGATATGTCAGTGTTATCCTTCACAAATGGCTGTTGAGGACATGTTTGAATTTTTGTGGCCTCAGCAGGAAATTGACACTTGGATTGTTTTCATTGTTCTCTTCCTCCAGGGAAGAGCAGGAAATATCATGTCAGAAATACATTTTCAGTTTCTTTATTTATCTGCTGTCCTAATACTAAAGCATATGATCAAATATTGAGTATTGTTTGTTTCAGTTGTACATTTCATGGCCTTTATCATTTCCAATTGGTATTTATGGGCAGATTTTTCTCTTGTAACCTCATACAAACTCATCTGGATATCTCAGGCCTGGAGGGGGTCTATTTTTCACAGCTTTGGTTAGGTAATGCATTGGGTAGTAATTAGTGTCTCTTTATAGCTTTTTTTATTAAAGTTCTGTTTTGCAAGAACATATGAATGTTCCTTTCAGAATCACAGATGCCATTAATGACTGTTGGAATGGCTTCATTTATTTATTGACTCCAACATGCATTTGGCTGGGATGCATTTCTTTACCTTTTAAATTCAGCTTTCAAATGTTTTAATGATCTCTTTTTCTTAGAATGTGTTGCTCTGAATTCTATGGAAAATTTTGGCAAGAATTTACTTTGAAGGGTGTCATGACATGTTTTACAGTCACAGATCTTTCAGATAATTCTACAGATATTTAAGAAATCAGTAAATCAATTAATAAATTGATGATAAAATGAATCAATTTATGATCATCAATAAATTGATAAAATAGTCTACAATTTGATAAGTATGCAATAAGGTATTGAGAGGCTGTGCTGTATTGTGAATAAGTCATGGCGTTGTTAGGCACAACTCGAAGCCTCGAGTACCTTATTGCTTTTATAAAATGGTTACCACACAAGTATTAAAGCCAAAAATATGTTTCAATGCAACTTTCATGAAGTAAAGTTTCACTAAAAGCCTTCCTTCCACCAGAAAAAAATAGTCCCTAACCGTGAACAGCAACAGAAGTTACATTATTACGCCATTAGATGCGGCAAAGACTGTCTTTATGAGTGTGTGAGTCAGTAGCGAAGACTTTTATATTGAAAAGACTGAATTTTTGTGAATACGCAACAAGATGCAACTGATAAATGCTTTGACTAGCACTGTCAGTCATAGAAAAACCCCTAACTGTTAAAAGGACAAGATAATACATCGGACATTTAAACTGTTTTTTTTTATTATGAACATAAGACTGACCTGAAAGAAAATGCTAAATCTGTCAATATCAATTGAGAACATACAGTTTACGCTGCTAAGAGTGGTTGCTAAGGGTGTTGTGTAGTGATGCACAGAACCATTGGGTGAAGCGGTCATCAGAATCAAGGACAGGAACTAACCATTTTATAATCAAAAATAATTAATGGCAATATGTAATTGAAAATACAGTATTTAATCTAGCAATTAATAACAAAATGACAAAATAGAAAATAGTCATTTTTTTAACAAATTATTCAAATTAAAATTTAATTTTTGATTATTGATTTTTCTATTCTAATTTAAATATATACCTGGCATACACATCTCGTTTCAAGTTTTTGTTATTTTAATCCTTTGTAATGACCATAAATCTCACAGTTTGATTAGTCATTGTTTGATTTGTTGTCTCCTTGTGTTTTCCCAATACAGATTGATGGTCTAGTTCAGAAATTTCAACCCTAATCTATTGTTCACTAGGGTTAAATACAGTCCAGATAAACACCAAAAAGATGAGCACCAAATGAAAAGGAAATATGACAGTAGATTACAATAAAAGCTTTGTTATAATCCCAATAGCTAACATGTTAATCCACTCAATGCTTTTAATTTGTTTGTCTGAAGAGAATAGCCTAAAACTCGGTTTAGGGGTACAAAAGGAGAGTAGGATGAGTCAATAACAATGACAATCTAATTGCATTTTATTTATTTCTATGTAGTATTTTAATACTTTAATACTGTTTCAGTGTTTACCTAATGCACGGTTAAAGGAGATTAGTAAATATTTTACCAAATGTGAGTCGGGTTAGTGGCCTGCTAGCTTTGCACACAGACACATCGACCTTTGAGTCTTACATAACTTCTCCAATGAATTCTATTCAGTGTAGTTTGTTTTACACTCTCTCTAGACTGTGATATTAACTATTTTCAGTTTGCTTGCTTGTTTAAAAATAGAACATGTGTGAAAATAGTACCTTTAATTTCCAGTTTTACATACATTTATGTAATTTTTAGGTCTAATGTTTGCTATTAATTACAGCTCACACAGTTATATTTCACTCTTGTGCAGTTTTTGATGTACCTGTGCATGTTTGAGGTGCAATCACAGTTCAAATGTACTTTCTACACCTATCCAATTGATAAAACAAATGCATGCCAAGCATGCCTCAGGGTTTGCGAGCGCAAAACTATTCCTGCAACTGCTGGCTCCTGGAACAATAGAGCTATATTTTCTTAATTCAGAACAATTCTTCCATTGTTTCAACCTCTTTTTATCAAGTGGTTGGTCTACAGAGCCTGGTATTACTTGGTAAATTAGCAATAATCTAGCAAAGCCCTAGCAGCCATCCAGACTGACACGTCCTTGCATTGTGGCAGTGAGTCAGCACCTTCTGTAATTTTACTTTCTGTAACAATTTGATTTGATTTTTTAAAATTGGGACATATATCATAAAAAGGAAATGGTGCTCATATGATTAATTTTTTTCTTCTGACTGATGGCAAATTGGCCTCCGATTAGGTTCAAAAATCAAGCCACACATGATCCAGATTTATCCCAGACTAACCTCTTGGGTGCAGGGATGAGCCTAGGGCTGTTTTCTTTTTGAAAGAGGAACAGACATAGATTTGACCGCAGTGTCTGGATGTAGAGGTCAGCATGAGGACACTGTGCCTTATCCAGAAAGCTCTTTCACCTTTTCACATACACACGTACGCCAGACGTGACACTGACGGAAAGTGGCCCGCATCACAGAAGCTGCATGTGAAACTACACTGAGCTATTTTTAACCTCATCCATCTGTGGATTTTAAAGCAAAAAATGAAAGGTAAAGTGCTTGTTTGCAACAGCGACAGAAAAGGTTGATGAAGAAACATTCTTGTCCTGATGATACATCGCAGTATGCAATTTGCACTTATGTAAGGGATAATGCACAGTCAGACAGTCATTATCGTGAAAATAAACCCAGACGGAATGATTATGATCCCGACGCGAAGCAGAAAAAAACCCTGAAGGAGCATCAATGACTATTATCCTTCTTACATGGCCAAATAAGTAAATAAATGTACATGAAATATTTTAGTAAAATACAAATTGTCTGTTGTGTTAGAAGAACGACACTGAGATATGCAGAAATACAGTTTATTAGATCAACTACAATGCTGTTTGACCTCAGAGTTTGGCGCTTGACCAATCAGAATCAAGTATTCTAGAAAGCTGTGTGATGATGTATGTACGGATATATATTAAACGAGCGATTCTGACATTTAGACCAGAAGCAGCAGCCTGCGATTGCAAAATTTCTTTAGTTCATAATAAATTTTAAAGTTCATAATAAATAACTTGCATTTTATACACAGTAAAGTTAGCCAATTTTTGTGCCACCAAAGAAAGTAGTTTCGAAAGAAGCCAAAGCGGAATATACGATTAAAAGATGAGTGAATGATTCAATGACTCACTCGTAATGGCAGACACTTGATTCATTCCTGAATGAATCAGAATTTTTTAACGAATGGGTTAAATGAATCACATGAATCACTCTTAAAGACTTGTCACCACCTACAGGCACAATGATGAAACTACAGAAAGAGTCACTGAAAATACCACTAAAACATATGCGTGGGACAAAATATCGATAGAGCAATATATGTTATCCTTCTCTGTGCAAGTCGATAATTGATACACTGGCACCAAATAACAATATTTTAATTAATAAAATACGGCGCTCTAAATTTCCCTGCTCCTGGAGTGGGCACTCAACACATAAAAGAGGTAAACGTGAAAATAAGTTAACTAGCCTAAGAAAAAGGTTTTCAACGAGATGGCGGACAGCAGTGTGAGTAAAATAATCGTTGTCACAGCCACGTTTAAGTGTTAGTGCAGCAAAAACTGTGAGATTATAGAGACTTAATGCTATCATAACTGAAAATAGATTTGTGTGGGTTCATGTGTTAAAGACGACAGGTGCAATTACAGCTTAAATTATACTGTTGTATTGATGAACAGCACAATAGGGAACTTTACTCATGCATGCCAACAATTATCTTTATGCTTTTTGTGCATGATGTCTGTTTTAGTAATGGCTGCTTGCTATTTCTGTTGAACTGTGGTATTATTCTACTGTACAAATTATGCTTTGTTTAACGTTTTGCAGGCTGAAGCAGATAGCTAATTACAAAGAGTTTAGCATGTGGACTAGTTTTGTTGAAGTTTCCTTAAATCCTCTATTATGACTGTAACATTCCAACATGCATTAAACCCCACCACAGCCCAGTAACTTCTTGACCTCTGAGGTGAAACCCTGTCACAGGCAACATGCCATTCAAGACCAAAGGATTGTGGGTAATAATCCATACAAATCTGGGCTCAGACTGGCGGTTAGTACTGTACTTATTTCATGGTGTTTTAGGAAAGCCCACTTGTACCCAGAAAGCCTTTAAGATTCAACAGAAATGAGAAAACAACTCTTTTAACTTTAAAACCTTGTTTAATTAGACACACAATAAGACACCTGGTGATTAGTATATTTAAAAATTAATTTTAACCCATTTTAATAAGTTATGTGTTTTGCATAAAATAAAAATAATGTAGTTTTTAAAAATATTTTTTCATATATTACATTTTTTTCTATTTATATTTTAATATATAAATACATAATACTTTAATATACATATTACATTTTGTAAGTTACATATATAATTTACATATATTACATATATATATTTAAAAATTAAATATGAAAAAATATTTTTAAAAACTACATAACTACATAATTTATACATAACTACATAATAACTACAAATTATTACTACATAACTACATAATAACTACAAATATTTTACAACATAAAATATTTTATGTATGTGTATATATATATATATATATATTTTAATATTTTGATTGAATTTATATACACACATAAATAAAATGTATCAAAATATTAAAATAGTTTTATATAATATTTTATGTAGTTTTTAAAACATTTAAAATTAAAATAAAAAGATTATAATCACATATATATATATATATATATATATATATATATATATATATATATATATATATATATATATATATATATATATATATATATATCATATATAAAACTTATATTTTGATTTTTTTTTTTTATTATTATTATTTATTATGCATTATTTATATTAATTATCAGAGCCATTTTTTTCAGAGATACAAAAAATGGTAGATATCTCATGGCCTGACCTATTTATTTGCAGTAGACCAGTATATTTTTCTCCACCTTGATAGACTCATATTTACATATCTGGAATTCACCATAATCATAAATCAGAATAACATATTAATATATCGAGAAAAGATTCCTCTGGGACTTCAGTATTGGTTCCAAAGGGTTAAATCGCCAACCTCTTGGCTACCACCCTCAGAAAGCTACAGGGAAAAGCATGTCTGTATCCTTATTTATTTTGTGAGGCTGATATATCTCAGTCTTTTGACTAGTGCTGGGCTAGAATCCCAGCTGATGACTCAGTGGCTCTAGTGAATGCTGCACAGTTCCTCCACAACTATAATCACATTATTAACTACAACAAGTGATGACACTGAGATGGGCATATTTAAAGCGATCATTTTAGCAAGGTTTGAATGATCACCAGTGTACTAAATCCAGATATGAGACATCCTCTACATATACTAAACCTAATATCTTGAATAAATATAATTATCCGGAATTTATGCGAATGGTCTGGTCTGTTAAGATATTCAGCGGTTTTGTCATGTGCCTGCAATAGACACTTTTGATCCAGTCATATCTCTAGAAACAGCTTGGCTCAGAGTGGCAACCATCTACCGTAAAACATCTAATATACAGGACTGTTTTTGGCCTCAATCAAACAACTCGGATTGCAACATGCATGTAATGTGGTTCTGCCAAGTCTTGACCTTGAATTTAATTTAACCACTCTTATCATACTTGAGTGAAGTACATTGCACAGTTTTGGCATTCTTACAACCATTCAAAACAGTTTTGGGTCAGTCTCTTATGCTCACCAAGGCTACTGCAAGGTAAAATATAATGTATTTGAACTTTGTGCTAAAGATTCAGCAGCAGTAGCAAAAAACACTGAATACATTACAGACAATGTTAAGCTAGAAACCACAGTGTAGTTATTTTATGTGACGTGGCTGACATATGAGAAGAGTGCATTGACATGCATTAGAAGCAGAAGGCTGCGTATTGAAGAGTGTCATGTGTTCAGGCTGGAGATGTTCAGCAAGCATGTTAAAAGCTTAGCCATGTCTGTCTAACAGCAGAGAGCTACACAAAGCAGACAAACACACTTATCAGTCATATGGACACATACTGTATTTGTCTGCTCACATGCACACACAGGCAGAGATTATGTGTGACATGCATGACTCGGCAAAGACGTACTGTATGTGCTCTTCCTCATGATTTGCTTTCTTCGTCTCATCTCTCAGTCATTATCCCTCTCTCAGCATGATCCTCCTCTGTATGTCTTTCTGGCATCATGTCTAATCTCTCTCTCTCTGGCTCTAGTCCAAGTCCCAATTCAACATTCTCTCTTTGAAAATCACAAAAGATGCCTTTCAATTCAGTCAGAGAAATTATACTTTCAAATTTTGATTTGAAAAGGGGCTTACAAAAAGAAAAGGATGTCCAAACAAATAGTGGTCAACAAACATTGATGCTGATTGATAGAATGTGATATTTAGTTTAATTTAATTTAATAAGTGTTAACTTGACAGCAAATAAGAAATACAATAAATTGATGAATTGATGAAAATACACACATATATTTTTTGAAATATCACACATACACATTTTTTAAATAATGTGTATATATATATATATATATATATATATATATATATATATATATATATATATATATATATATATATATTTTATACACTACACATACTTACAGTGTATATACAATATATGTATATATACGTAATATATGTGTGTTTGTTTTGTGTATAATTATTATGTATATATAAATATACACATATACATGTATATATTTAAGAAAAATATCTTATATTTCTATACAAATATTTACATTTATATATAATTTAAATATATAAAAATATAAATATATTTATATACATACATGCTTATATTTCTTGAATATATACATGTATATGTGTGTTTTTATATATACATAATAATTATACACAAAACAAACACACATATATTACGTAAACACAGACTATATATATACTCTTTATAAAATATATGAAATATACTTCATATAACTATATAAAAATTAAATAAAACAAAACTTATTTTAACAGTATTTACTCAAAATTAATTTAAACATTTTTAAAAATGGAACATGTGCTTTGTTAATTGACAAGACTGTCTGTAAATTCTATAAATGATATTATACATAATGAGTATCTTCTGGCCATGCAGATACTCCTAAGATTAATCAGTCTGATCGATATATCAGCCTATCACTACAATCAGTGCAACTGATAGTATGAGAAATCTGTTATTAGATTAAAAATCAGTAGCACATCATTTCCCCATATTAAACATTTTATTCCAGTACTCATAAAAGGATATTGTGAATTTTTAGGTTACTCTAGAAATGTAATGGTAAATTGGTCAGAAAGGTGGAAATTGTGGATGTTAAAAGTATTTGTCTCCCTCTGCAGGTGAGTCAGGGGAATGTTCCTGGAGTGGAGAACGCCTCTCTGGCCATGGACACTGAAGAGGGTGTTGAAGTGGTCTGGAACGAAGTTCTCTTCCATGACAAGAAGGTCTTTAAGACAGTGGAGGTGAGTGCAACTATTTCTGAATATATTTCAGTGTACACTACCATTCAAAATGTTGGTGTCTGTAAGATTTATATTTTTGAAACAAGCCTCTTATGCTCACCAAGTCTGCATTTATTTGATCAAAAATACAGTAAAAACTGTAATATTGTGAAAAATTATTACAACTTAAAATAACAGTAGTTCTATGTGCATATATTTTAAAAATGAAATTTATTCCTGTGATCAAAGCTGAGTTTTCAGAATCATTACTCCATTCTTCTGTGTCACATGATCCTTCAGAAATCATTCTGATTTGCTGCTCAAGAAACATTTCTCATTGTTGTGCTGCTTATGTGTATAAATGTGATAGCTAAAATTATTCACATTCTCAAATGTGTTTCATTTTGTGTAGGACAAAATGAAGGAGATGTTTGAGAACCTGATGCAGGTGGATCATCCCAACATCGTCAAATTTCACAAATACTGGCTGGACATTGGGGACAATCATGCTCGGGTAACACACACACACACACTGCTGATATCACTGTCCTTTTCATTATAATGGTTTCATATTGTTGTGGTGGTGGTGTAGAATAACTACATCAAAGATCAAAGTATCTCTTAATGGTAAAGTGCATTTTTCATTCATTTTGAATAACTTATTTGGAAACAATCATAATTTTTGCAGTTTGGTGCAGTGGCACAAAAAATACATACTTCACTTTTAAGGATAGTGTGGCTAGTATGTAACCTTAAAGACCATATTAAGTAAATAAATAATGCTTCAGATCCACTTTTGACAGGTTGTTACATGTTGTCAAGAAGACTAAAAACATGTACATGCAGCGACAGCAGCAACAAACATGCACATTTTTCTGCTCTGTTGCTTGCGAAGAACATCCACATGAACAATATAATCATTGCTGAAGTCTCATGCTTGATGAATCTTTTCAAGTTTGCATTGGTAGTAAGAAAACCTATAGCAAACGTGCTAGCATAACCGAATGCTGTCTAAACAGAAAATAGATCTGACCACATATAACTTGCAGTTTGAGTCTAAAAATTTAGATACAGAACAAAAACTTAAAGACTTTTGCTACTCTTTTATGAGGACTGTGAATTCGGACATACTTCTTTTGTCATATACTACTTTTCGCCTGCTATATAGTAGGGAAGTATGCATTTTCAGATGAGGACCATTTTTTTTCTAAAAGAATTGTTCTTAGTTTGGTATAAACCTGAAGTGGCCATTATATCGAAATAGCGTTTCTTTTTATATCCCTCACAGGTTGTGTTCATCACAGAGTACATGTCGTCTGGCAGCCTGAAACAGTTCCTTAAAAAGACCAAGAAAAACCACAAGACCATGAATGTCAAGGTCAGACTTTCATAAGAATTTTTAGTTTGAGACTGATGTGTAAATATATGATGTAAATGATTACTATTGTGCGATGCTGTGATTTTTGTGTTCACGTGTTACATTGCTCTATTCCAGGCCTGGAAACGCTGGTGTACACAGATTCTCTCTGCCCTCAGGTGACACACTTTTTCATTTGTGTTGATGGTTGTGCAAGTTCAAACATGGGAATTTGTACATTAACAAGCATGCAACTTCTTCCACTCATTAGTTACCTGCACTCCTGTGACCCTCCCATAATTCATGGCAACCTCACATGTGACACCATCTTCATTCAGCACAACGGCCTCATTAAAATTGGATCAGGTATATTTTCCCTTGCACTATTTTTTTTATTTCTGAAATATGCTAGTTTTACTCTAATTTTTGACTGAAAAAGTTATTTATATTTATTATATACTATTGCTAATAAAATCAGTGTAATCATCATCCATTGTCTTCTTTCTAATCAGTTTTTTTCCCTCTGTAGTTTGGCACAGGCTCTTTGTGAATGGTAAGAGATATTTAAAACATTTCACTTAATATGTACAAACTTACCATGTTACTACACTGAGAAAATGTATTAAGCCTGAGAAAAGCCCAATATCATAAAGTATCAATCAGACGACAGGAGGCATGTTGTAGATTGCGTACAACAGGTGTTTGATCATAACTTAGAAGTGAATCAAATATGATACAGTAGGCTTAATAGGTTAAAAGTTAATATAGTTAAAACCCAAATTTTTGCAGAAAATGTACTTTTATGAGAGTTTGTCCCACTCTGATCATCTGTTCTTTCCTAGTGTTCCCAGAAGGGGGTGTCCGTGGTAAAATACTCCAAAACCGAGATGACAAGAGGAACCTGCACTTCTTCAGTCCAGAGTACGGCTGTGAGTTTGACCAGATCTTCACTTTGCTTTCTACTGGATGTTTGTGTAGACAGGTCTTTTTCGGTTTATATATTTTATATTTCCTTCTCTATTCTTAGCATGTGAAGATGACTACGCCATTGACATCTTTTCCTTTGGGATTTGCGCTTTGGAGGTGAGATACCAACAAAGCATGACTTGGCAGTGTATTACATAAAGCTCTGTATTGCACTGAAGCGAGCCAAGTCCCTCATGCAATAATATTTAAATTTGTTCCTCCAGATGGCCGTGTTGGAGATCCAGGCCAATGGGGATTCTGTCGTGTCCAAGGAGGCCATAACAAATGCGGGCCAATCCTTAGAAGACCCCCTTATGAGGGTATGTGTGCAGGCATGATGTTGTTTCAGGGTTTATGATTAATGTGCATGATAGATGCTTTTCTAAGTAATCGGACTTATTATTTTCATCTGGCAAATGATAAGCAAGTAAAAAACACCACCACAGGCTTATATTTTGGGAGTGACTCGTGTTCGATCTAGAGACTACTCTGCTAACAGGGAATGTTTTCAGAACTTTGGCTAATGCTCTGGTTATGAATCAGAATTCTTCCAGTAATGTTAATAAAATATTCGTTCAATGTTATCTGGTATTTAATAATTTTCTCAAAACATTAGCACAAAAACATTATTTATACATTGTTTTTTTTTTTTTTTTTTTTCCTGAAATGTTTTACTTGGACGTTCGTCTAAAGTTTTTTAAATGTTACTACTCGTTTTAGAACATTGAGAGAGCATTCAAAAGTAACTTTTCCATAATGTTTGGAAAATCATAAAATAAAACGTTCGCATAACCAAAAAAAAAGAAAGAGAGAAAATAACATTTTGTCTTTTTCGTTAGCAAAAACTGTTCTTGCAACATATTTTTGTTAGCTGGGTTATCAGACACTCTTTGACTTGGGCAAGTAAGCAACGTCATAGCAACGCCCTGGTAACCCACAACACTAGCAACCACCCAAGGCACCCTAGCAACTGCATAGCAACGCCCTGGTAACCCACAACACTAGCAACCACCCAGGGCACCCTAGCAACTGCATAGCAATGCCCTGGCAACCCACAACACTAGCAACCATCCAAGGCACCCTAGCAACTGCATAGCAACGCCCTGGCAACCCACAACACTAGCAACCATCCAAGGCACCCTAGCAACTGCATAGCAACGCCCTGGTAACCCACAACACTAGCAACCACCCAAGGCACCCTAGCAACTGCAAAGCAACGCCCTGGCAACCCACAACACTAGCAACCACCCATGGCACCCTAGCAACTGCATAGCAATTCCCTGGCAACCCACAACACTAGCAACCTTCCAAGGCACCCTAGCAACTGCATAGCAACGCCCTGGCAACCCACAACACTAGCAACCTTCCAAGGCACCCTAGCAACTGCAAAGCAACGCCCTGGCAACCCACAACACTAGCAACCACCCATGGCACCCTAGCAACTGCATAGCAATGCCCTGGCAACCCACAACACTAGCAACCTTCCAAGGCACCCTAGCAACTGCATAGCAACGCCCTGGCAACCCACAACACTAGCAACCATTCAAGGCACCCTAGCAACTGCATAGCAATGCCCTGGCAACCCACAACACCCACAGCATTATGGTGATGTCTTTTTCACAGCAAACACCACTCAGATTTTCTTTAGAAAATGTAAAAATGTAGTCCTTCATATTAAACTTGAATTTTTCTGTTACTGAATCAGCAAAGTTATTATCGTTAACTAAAACTAAAACCATAAAAAAAACCATTTTCATTACTTATATATAATTCATTACTTAAAATAAACATGAACTGAAAAAAAAAAAATGTTTTCCTCATTTTCGCTTAAAGTACTTTAACTTAAACTTCATTAAATAAAGAAAAAAAAACAAAACTAATAAAAATTCCAAAAATTTTAACTAAAAGTAAAATGAAAACATATGAAAATAAATTCCAATTCAATATATTAACAAAAACTATTACAGTATATCAGTGGTACTAAAATAACACTGTTGCTGTCATGGGCTGCGTCTGAAATCATATACTCCCTTGAGTAGGTACTTATTATGAATAAGCAATTATTTCACGACTGCTAAAAAAGTATGTTCTTTATATTATGAATGTAATCCAGATGTACTACATTCGCTACGTTCATCATGTGACCTACCAGTGTCAGTTGCGTCATTTCACTGCCGTTCACAAATCCTCTCCCGTGGCCTCATGGGATAGTAAAGTGTCGTATACACACTTGACGGAAGTAGTAGGTAATCCGGGTGCTTTTTGCTACTCTTTTATGAGTACTGTGAATTCAGACATTCTTCTTTTGTCACATACTGTACTATATAGTAGGGAAGTATGTGATTTCAGATGCAGCCATGCTCTTTTTCTTGCTTAACAGGAGTTCACCCAGTCATGTGTGCGTCACAACCCCAGACTCCGCCCAACGGCACATGACCTGCTGTTTCACCGCGTGCTGTTTGAAGTGCACTCGCTGAAGCTGCTCGCAGCACACTGCCTCATCAATAATCAGTGTAAGTGTGCTTGAAAATAGATAAAAAATGGGAATGTATTGATTGTAACTGCACAGAATAAATGACATTGTTTTAAACCACTGCAAAAAATGCTACCTTTTCCTTATTATTCCCCTCCTTCTCTCTCATTTGTATTTATACAAACCTGATTCCAAAAAAGTTGGGACACTGTACAAATTGTGAATAAAAACAGAATGCAATGATGTGGAAGTTTCAAATTTCAATATTTTATTCAGAATGCAACATAGATGACATATCAAATGTTTAAACAGAAAATGCATAATTTGAAGGGAAAAATAAGTTAAATTTAAATTTCATGGCATCAACACATCTCAAAAAAGTTGGGACAAGGCCATGTTTACCACTGTGTGGCATCCCCTCTTCTTTCTATAACAGTCTGCAAACATCTGGGGACTGAGGAGACAAGTTGCTCAAGTTTAGGAATAGGAATGTTGTCCCATTCTTGTCTAATACAGGCTTCTAGTTGCTCAACTGTCTTAGGTCTTCTTTGTCGCATCTTCCTCTTTATGATGCGCCAAATGTTTTCTATGGGTGAAAGATCTGGACTGCAGGCTGGCCATTTCAGTACCTGGATCCTTCTTCTACGCAGCCATGATGTTATAATTGATGCAGTATGTGGTCTGGCATTGTCATGTTGGAAAATGCAAGGTCTTCCCTGAAAGAGACGACGTCTGGATGGGAGCATATGTTGTTCTAGAACTTGGATATACCTTTCAGCATTGATGGTGCCTTTCCAGATGTGTAAGCTGCCCATGCCACACGCACTCATGCAACCCCATACCATCAGAGATGCAGGCTTCTGAACTGAGCGCTGATAACAACTTGGGTTGTCCTTGTCCTCTTTAGTCCAGATGACATGGCGTCCCAGTTTTCCAAAAAGAACTTCAAATTTTGATTCATCTGACCACAGAACAGTTTTCCGCTTTGCCACAGTCCATTTTAAATGAGCCTTGGCCCAGAGAAAACACCTGCGCTTCTGGATCATGTTTAGATATGGCTTCTTTTTTGACCTATAGAGTTTTAGCCGGCAACGGCGAATGGCACGGTGGATTGTGTTCACCAACAATGTTTTCTGGAAGTATTCCTGAGCCCATGTTGTGATTTCCATTACAGTAGCATTCCTGTATGTGATGCAGTGCCGTCTAAGGGCCCGAAGATCACGGGCATCCAGTATGGCTTTCCGGCCTTGACCCTTACGCACAGAGATTGTTCCAGATTCTTTGAATCTTTGGATGATATTATGCACTGTAGATGATGATAACTTCAAACTCTTTGCAATATTTCTCTGAGAAACTCCTTTCAGATATTGCTCCACTATTTTTCGCCACAGCATTGGGGGAATTGGTGATCCTCTGCCCGTCTTGACTTCTGAGAGACACTGCCACTCTGAGAGGCTCTTTTTATACCCAATCATGTTGCCAATTGACCTAATAAGTTGCAAATTGGTCCTCCAGCTGTTCCTAATATGTACATTTAACTTTTCCGGCCTCTTATTGCTACCTGTCCCAACTTTTTTGAAATGTGTAGCTCTCATGAAATCCAAAATGAGCCAATATTTGGCTGACATTTCAAAATGTCTCACATTCAACATTTGATATGTTATCTATATTCTATTGTGAATAAAATATAGGTTTATGAGATTTGTAAATTATTGCATTCCTTTTTTATTCACATTTTGTAGTGTCCCATCTTTTTTGGAATCGGGTTTGTATATGTAAGAGATAATTAACTGACTATACATTACAGGACAGAAAGTTTAAATTATTTTATTAGCTTGCAGGAAATCAGTTGCTCACAGTTTAGTGGTCAATACACAAAATAATATTTGTATATTGTAATTGACCAATCATCATCACAGTATTCCATAGAGACATGCAATTTATTTTAGATATTTTTGTTGAAGAATTACCTATATTACATACATTTAAGATCCATTGGATTGCAGGTAAAATACAAAATGGATTATTATTATTGAAATAAAATCTTCAAAATATTGCTTTCACATTTTATCTTGGTTCAAAGACATGCTTTCAGAAAACTGTGTGGAGGAGAAGACCAAATCATTCGACCCAAATGGAGTTATGGCAGAGATCATTCACAAAGATGATCGTCCCCACGTTCAGCTCAAGTAAGTCTCACCTTATACTACCCCTCAATAGCTTGGGCTCATTAAAATTTGATTTGAAATGCGTACTTTTATTCAGCTAGCACACATTAAATTGATCAGAAGTGACAGTAAAGACACTTACATGTATAATGTTACAAAAGATTTCTATTTCAAATAAATGCTTTTGAATTTTCTATTCATCAATGAATCCTGAACAAAACATATCAAGGTTTCCACAAAAAATGTTTTCAACATTGATAATGATAATAAATGTTTCTTGAGCAGCAAATCAGCACATTAGAATGATTTCTGAAGGATCATGTGACACTAAAGAATCACAGCTTCAGCTTTGAATCACAAGAATAAATTACATTTTAAAATATATTAAAATTTTTAAAGTAATAATATTAATAAATAAATAAATACTGTTTTAGTGTATTTTTCATCAAATCATTTTTCATCTTCAAAAACACTGAAAAATCTTACAGACCTCAAATTTTTGAACGCTGGTGCAAAAGATTTGATATATGATATGACATATGTGACACTATATCATACAAAGATATATGCTTGATACATTATTTTGATTGATTTCTTCTGTCCTGCAGGTATTCTCATGTTTCTCCTCTAGAGCTGGACAAGTTTCTGGAGGATGTGAAGTAAGTGTTGCCAGATATAAGCAATAATGTTAAAAAGTAGCCTGTAGATTATAATGAGTAAATATGTATTTTACTGCCCAGGAATGGCATTTACCCGCTGATGAACTTTGCGTCCGCTCGACCCCATCCTGTGCCTCGCGCCCTGTCCATGTCCCAAGAACAGGTGGAGACAGTGAAGACCCCAACGCCTGAGCCACAAGAGGGAGAAACCAGGAAGGTGTGTGTTCTTATGAAAAGACACTTATAGTTGATAGTTCAGTTCAGTCAGTTTTTTTGTTATTTAATCTTGAATTGTCATTGTTCTAGGTGGTACAGATGCATTGTAACCTGGAGTCTAATGAAGACACTGCTAAAACTCATGTGAGTTTGTCACAGTTAAGTGTACACATATATAGGACACAATATTTAACTAAAGCAGAAAGATTCACTTAAGAGCAATTTCAAGTTAACCCTCATAATGCATTAAAAAACTGAATACACCTAGTCTGTTTGGACCCTGTGGAACGTGAGCTTATAAAACAGTCATAACTTGGCATAACAGTCATAATTTATTTTTGAATATATCATTATATGAAATTTATAAGAACATATAACATGAGAATTACCACCAGTACTATGAACTATTGACTTCAGATGTAATTAAATTCATTTGAAATGTGTAACTCATGACTGCTCAAAACAGACTACATTTATGAAAACTACACATTTTTTACTATTACTCTGAAATATTTTCAAACTTAATAAATTAATTTAACTTGCATAACCTTTTACTAAAAAGTTGATAAACAGCCTGAATCTCCTTTTCTTGCTGCAATGGTTCATCAGTAGGTGGCTACGGAAGAGGATTTGGGCCAAGCAATAATAAAAAAATAAAACCATCTTGAGATTAAAGTTGTTAAATTTCAAGAAAAAAAGTCGAGATAAAATGTTGAGAATAAAGTCATTAAATTACGAGAAAAAGTTGTTAAATTACGAGAACAAATTCGTTAAATTATGAGAAAAATGTCGTTAAATTTCGAGAAAAAAAGTCTAGATAAAATGTTCAGAATAAAGTAATTAAATTTCGAGAAAAAAGTCGAGATAAAATGTTGAGAATAAACTCGTTAAATTCTGAGAATAAAGTCATTAAATTACGAGAAAAAGTTGTTAAATTACGAGAACAAATTCGTTAAATTATGAGAAAAATGTTGTTAAATTTCGAGAAAAAAGTTGAGATAAAATGTTGAGAATAAAGTCATTAAATTACGAGAAAAAAGTCGAGATAAAATGTTGAGAATAAACTCGTTAAATTACGAGAAAAAAGTTGTTAAATTATGAGAACAAATTTGTTATTTAACGTGTTTTTTCTCGTAATTTAACAAGTTTTTTCTTGTAATTTAACGAGTTTATTCTCAACATTTTATCTCAACTTTTTTCTCAAAATTTGACAAGTTTTTTCTCGTAATTTAACAACTTTAATCTCAAGATGGTTTTATTTTTTTTATTATTGCTTGGCCCTAATCCTCTTCCATAGGTGGCAGCAAAGTGAAATGTGGACTTCTTTTTCAAACCTTCTTTCCTTTTTACAAATTTAGACTATTTGGTCTAATGAACTTTTGATCTACAAACAGACATTAATTTAATCTGTCATATTGTTTTAATTTCAGAATTATTTTGAACAAAAAAATTACATAGTGTACCTTTAGAAATGGTTATATCTTAAAGGGTTAGTTCACCTAAAAATGAAAATAATGTCATTATTTACTCACCCTCATAGCGTTCCAGAGCCGTAAGACCTTCGTTCATCTTCGGAACGCAAATTAAGATATTTTTGTTGAAATCCGATGGCTCAGTGAGGCCTGTATAGCCAGCAATGACACTTCCTCTCTCAAGATCCATTAATGTAATAAAAACATATTTAAATCAGTTCATGTGAGTACAGTAGTTTAATATTAATGTTATAAAGTGACAAGAATATTTTTTGTGCACCAAAAAAAAAAAAAAAACCTATATAGCGATGGCCGATTTCAAAACACTGCCTCAGGAAGCTTCGGAGCTTTATAAATCTGAGAAAAAATAAAAATCAGTGATGTGTATTTTGACAGCCTTAATACATAACCAAAGATTCATTTTTATACTAAAAAGTATGTGTTAACATTTTTATGTACCTCTTCTGTGTCAAAATGAGTGCATTAGGAGGGTTAATGTCTTGATCAGTGACTGGTGTTTGAATGGCATTGATTTTTGGTTTAGTGTCTTGTGTCTCTGGTGATTCATCTGCCTTTGTTTTGATAATTATTAATGATAATGCAAGCTATTATACTCATGTTAAAGGATACTTTTGGCAACATCTGTTGTGTCTGTGGCAGATGGAACTGATATCTGTTGTTTTCACAGCTCACCCTTTTCTTGAAGATGGATGATAAACTCCATCGGCAGCTCAGCTGTGATATTATGCCAAGTAAGTGAAACCTTAAAGACCTTAAAGGGTTAGTTCACCCAAAAATGAAACTTATGTCATTAATTACTCATGTCGTTTCAAACCCGTAAGACCTTCGTTTATCTTTGGAACACAAATGAAGATCTTTTTGATTAAATCCGAGAGGGTTGTTTTTTTTATCTCCTATAGAAAGCAATATAATTACTACATTCAAGGTCCAGAAAAGTAGTAAAGACATCTATAGACAGATACACAATTACCATTTTGATGCTTCATAAGGAGATCATAAAATTAAATCCATAAGAATTAAACGGTTTAGTCCAAATTTATCTGGAGACTCAATCACTTTATATGATGAACAGTTTGAATTTAGGTGTTTATTCACATATAAACATTGGTTAGAACATAAAAAGAAGCTCAAATGAACCTGTTTGACGCACGAGAACAAACCTCTTACAGAAGCTCAGATGTGCTGCGTAACATGAGAATGAACCTCATTGGTTCTCGCACGTCAAGCGAACATGCTTGAGCCTCTGTTTACCACAACTGATGTGTGAGTTGATCAATGTTTATATGTGAATAATGGCCTAAATTCAATCTGTTCATTATATAAAGTGATTGAATCTCTTTAAAAAAATTTGACTAAACCACTCAATTAGTTTAAAAAAATCTCTTTATGAACTTTTTGAAGCATCAAAGCATTTACATTTATGCATTTGGCAGACGCTTTTACATTGCATTATACTATACATTTGTATCTGAGTATTTGCAATCCCTGGGATCAAACCCATGACCTTGACATTTCTAGTACCACGCTCTAACCACTGAGCTACAGGAAAGCTGTATCAAAGCAATACATATATTTTTTTTTTATTCAAACTAACTAGGCCTTAGTGTCTTGACTGATAGAACTGGGTTTGAAATGGTGTTTTGTTAACATTTTTCAGTCATTTTTCTGCAATTGTTATAAAGCTGAAATAAAGTAAAATATAAATTGTGGTCATTTCAGGTGACAGTTCCAGAGATTTGGTCAATGAACTTATCCATCATTCCTTCATCAATGAGGTGAGACTAAAAACCACATATATATGCATGTTTCCTCATCATCTCAAAGCATATCAGTATCCTTTCCAGCATGTTACATGAAAAAATAAAAAAACCTCACAGAAGCAGCAGCTACAGCTAAATGTTCACTTCTTGTTAAACTAGTCCTAAGCCCACATCGTGCCATTAATTTCCGCAGGAGGACGGCGACAGGATAGTGGCGTTCTTGGAGGACGCTTTGAACCGACATCGTGGGTCCGCTAGTGCCATAACAACGATATGAATGACAGTGCTCTGTTGCCATGGTGACAGACATTTACATGCCAGTGGAACCTGAGAGGGAGGCCCGCCAATAGATTGGAGAAGGACAATGGAAGCGAATCATCCAGTTTGTCTGTTAGTATGGATAGTTGAAATTGAGACTGTGGTTGATGGCAGAGCATGGCATACTGGTTTCTATGATAAGATGTGATTGACCAGGTTAGGGGGGCACCAGAAATGCCCATCTACGATGATTGTGCTTACCTCCCTGAGTCTCCGTCCAGCACTTCCAGGTGTCACTGTAGGAACCGTCCTTCCCACGATCCCATGGGTGGCTTAAGGGCAATTCTGCCTCTGTTGAAGAGAACGGCGTGTGGTATAGGAGGTGTCTGCTGTGGAGAGCTCAAAAGATGATTTATAAAAAAACAATCCCTTTAGAAAAAAAAATTATTAACGTTCAAAATTGCCGATCTAGTTCATTTTGCAGCTTAAACACGATTCTATGGAAAAACATACTCTACGCATGTACGCTAATGCGGATGGCAACATTGGAAGTGCACAGTCTGGTTCAACATGATGTCATGAGAAAGCGGTGGTGATTTCGTACAATTTTTAGAAGAAGTAAGCCAGAATGTCCACCCCTTGCCTAATCGTTATTGGGGCATAAACATATGGATGTCACGTGTAGCCTGTTATGATTTCATTTTCTCAGTGTTCTGTTCCTGTTTTTCCTGCTTGATTTCCTAGTTTGTTCATTAGCTAATCATCCCACACCTGTTTCTGTTCTTCCAGTTAGCATTCTCCTTAGTTCTGTGTTCAGTAATGTTTGTATCTTAGTGGTTGTTTAAAAGTGAATCTTTTTATATGATCTTCTTCTTTCAGTCAAACACAATTGAAGTTATATTAAAAAAAAATATCCTGGCTCTTCCAAGCTTTATAATTTGAGTGAATAGTAGATTTTGAAGCCCTAAAAAAGTGCATCCATCCATCATAAAAGTAATCCAGGGGGTTAATAAAGGCCTTCTGAAGCAAAGCAATGTATTTTTGTGAGAAAAAATATCCATATTTATAACTTTATAACTATCCCTTTAAAGTGAAATCTCTTGTAGCTTCTCTACAACCTGCCATTACAATGGATGGTACAACTAAGCTCCTATATATTCATAAGAATTAGCCACCAATTCGTTAAAACGTAAAATAGTTATGAATTGCCATGAGAGTGTTGGTCTCGTTGTACATACTTAACATGCATTCTTGTGTTACTATGGTATTATTAACAAACCTTACATTAGTACTCGAGGGGGTGAGAGTTACGCTATCTATGCCATTAAACCAGATTTGATGTTAGCTAGCTATAAAAATCAAATGTTTAACTAACTTGCTTAGCAATATTCTTTTCAAACTGATATGCTGCCTTCACGTACTATCGGAAATGTGATAATTCCCACTTCTGAAGTCGTGATTACGAGTTCATCACATTCAAATTTCAAAATGGGAGGATGTTCATGTGCAATTTTTACCAAGGAAACTCGTGTTTACGATAATTACACAGCTCCCCTAGTGACAGCGCTAAGAATGCAATGTTTGCTTGTGTTGCACAATGAATTGTGTTTGGACATGTTTTTAAAATAGCATTGCTGGAAGCATTTACATCGACTTACTTGCGTAGATGATGTTACTGTCCTGAGTGAATCCTTAACAGCATTAATACGGCATCATTGAAGGGTCAGCTAGGGTGTATTTTCTGTGGAGTTGTTATTTTTTTAGTTTGTCAGTTTTCTCAAAATGCTATGTATCCAAATGTACTGCTTTAACTCATGTGGTTAATGCCAAACAAATGAATATGATTGTTTATTCTCTCTGCAGTCTACACATTGCCCTGTCAGCTATCACGAGAATGTCTTAATATGCAGTTGGGCTGTTTTGCGAGGAGCATTTACAGGAATGTATTGCCTTATATATAGACGTTGTTGTTGTCGAATAACAATTGAAAATAATTACAAAAAATACACATTTTATACAGATTCACACATGTAAGAAACCTGATGGATGCTGGTTAGTCAACCAGCTAACCAGCTGTCAGACTACATGGTTTTGGTGATGATTTTTGTGGAATGCATTAAGATGTCTATTTCTGTGGGAAACACTATGAGAAGTTCTTTGTCATGAGCATTTACCTATCTGAATAAAGACTATGAAATTAATGACTGATTTTATTTTCACAATTGATTTTCTCAATGCTCTTGACCTGTGATGTGAACCTTTATAACTACAAATTCCATGTAGCCTCACTTTATGTTCTCATAAAAAGGATGCCTAAAAATGAATACTTTGCTTCTCTGCAAATATTTAATTAACATAATATTAATTTCTCGCTAGAAGTGACATCAGAAGTGGAAAAAATGTAGGCTACATACACAAACTGACCAGAAACCGCAACTTTCAGACGCCATCTTTCTTTTTCTGGCTCAAATGTCACAGAATGGAAAGCAGAGGATTGTGGGATATCAAATGCAGCGAAGGATACATCTATCCCGCCTTCAAAAATCAGTCAGATGAAGGTATTTCAGGAGACAGGAAGTGAAGCTAACATTGGATTTGGATGTGGCTTGATGCCTTCCTACCCTGGAATGCATCCTCCGAAGGCAGCATTTTCAAGTTTTCGGATGCGACCACAGTCAAGATGATCTGCTGAAGTTCAAACTGAGCATCACAATGGGGAATAAAGGTGATTTAAGTGTCTTTGAACGTGGCATGGTTGTTGGTGCCAGATGGGCTTGTCTGAGTGTTTCAGAAACTTCTGATCTACTAGGCTTTTCATGCACAACCATCTCTAGGGTTTACAAAGAATGGTCTGAAAAGGAGAAAATATCCAGTTCTGTGGGTGAAAATGCCTTGTTGATGTCAGAGGAGAATGGCCAGACTGGATCGAGCTGATAGAAAGGCAACATTAAAATAAGCACTCGTTACAACTGAACCGAGGTCTGTAGAAGAGCATCTCTGATTGCACAACATATCCTTGAAGCAGATGAGCTACAGCAGCATCGTCCACTCCTGGAATTTGAGGCTACAATTCTCATGGGCTCGCTAAATTTAGATAATACAAGATTGGAAAAATGCTGCCTGGTCTGATGAGTCTGATTTCTGCTGCGTCATTCAGATGTTTGGGTCAGGATTTGGTGTAAACAACATGAAAGCATGGATCCACCTTGCCTTGTATCAACGGTTCAGGCTGCTGCTGGTGTAATGGTGTGAGGTTTGTTTTCATGGCACACTTTGAGCCCCTTAGTACCAATTAGCCTTTCGCCGAGCCCCGCCCCCCTTAGTTACTGTTGCTTTGTCCGACAAGCCGTGGCGCTGTCACTCCACACGCAGTGAAAAATACATCGCGGAACAAAGAGGATACTGACACATCGACAGACAAGACAGAGCATGTTACTTATGATATTAAACAAAGTCCCAGCTTTCAAACCGTGTAGTTATTAAAGAAATTCAAACAATAAAAACCGTTTTGTTGCTCTTTAATGTGTCGTGACCATGGTCGTGACAGATTGCTGTTGATCCTCAGCTCAACCGCTTGTAAAAACTGATCATCTCTTCCTATTAGTCCATGAACATGAGAATTGATGTTATTTCAAACGCGGAAAGACATCAATAAACACCATTTTTCAAGTTTAACTCCACCGAGGTTAATCTTTTAACTACTGGCTGCTTTGTCGGACAAAATGGCGGATGCGGCGTTCTGATTGGTTAGATCGCTTGTCAATCAAACTCCCGGCGAAAGGTCAATTGAACATCATTCAAACACCACAGCCTACCTGAGGATTGTTACTTTATGAACACAGTGTACACATCTTCTGATGGATACTTCTAGCAGGACAACATGACATGTCACAAAGCTCAAATCATCTCAAACTGGTTTCTTGAACATGACAGTGAGTTTACTATATTCAAATTGCGTCCATTCATCCATCCATCCATTTTTTTTTTTTTTTGAGTCAGTGACATTTTCAGCACTGTTCTTTTTTTCTTGGTACTATTAGATAAAAAGTGTTCAAAAGTTAGTTTTTTTGGCTTTTAATGTAATCCACTGAAATGTGAAGATTTCTCTAAACCTTCTGTTATTGTCTGGTTTCACTTCCTGTCTCGCAGCATCTGCAGTTGATCCCTGAAGTTTCTTGAAGGTTTTTGTACGGCTCTTTATCACTGTGTGTATCTATAACCTCCTAAGTCACCAAAGCAATAATAATCTCCTGTATCTTCAGCCTGGACTCCACTGATGATCAGCTGGAATTTCTTACCAGATCCACTTCCACTAAATCGAGACGGGGTAGAGGAATATCGGACATATCCTCCATAGATGAAGAGTTTAGGAGCTTCTCCTGATTTCTTGAGGTACCAGCTAAGACAATATCTACTATTACACCATTCACCAACATCAAGACTGGTTTGACATATGATTGTAAATGATTGTCCTGGTTGAAGAGTCTTCTCTGAAGGGCTCTGAGTCACTTGCACTTGACTGGAAACTGTTAACAATAATACAATTATTAAGAAGTTCAAAAAGTACTAAATATAAAAATATAACAAGGAAAAGTGGAGTAAATCTATTAAGAGAGATGAAAGTTACCTAAAGTCGGTGACCACAGAAGGATGGTGAGGAAAATGAAAAGTGCCATTTCTGTTGTTGTTTTATGAGAAAAGCAGGTCATGGTTAAGAGGTTAAAGTCACAGGATTATATACTGCTCCACTCAAATGACAATGCAAATTATGTTCCCATGAAAATAATCTTCAGTGGAACAACAGAAATCTGTGATTAAATTTAATGTGTATAATATTATAAACTTCATTTCAAAGTACCTTCCAACATCAGCTCATAATATAAAGAATAATGAAGGTCAAAGAAAGATTAGTACGGAAACTTGTTACCTCCATGAAATAAATGACTTTTTCCCTCAGAATTGTGAAATATAAAATTGCAATTGCGAGAGAAATATTTTTATATCTAGTTTATATCTCACAAAAATACAAAAAAAGGGTCAGAATTGTGAGAGAAAAAGTTGCAATTAATATTTTAGTTTTTTATTCAGTGGTGGAAACAAGCTTCCATAACTAGTGAAACAGTATTGACCTAAAAATATATATATAAAAAAGCTTCTTTAGTATTTCTATATAAAATTAAACAAGTAATTTAAGTTGTATCATACAAGCATTATACATTTATTTTTCTGTTATTTAGTTATTTAGTTTTCTGTTAGTATACAACAGAAATTTAAATCTCATAGTTTGATCATGCAGTCAAACATGGGTCACATTTAAAAAACATATTTTATAAAATAATATATGACAAAATGACAAATGAGAAAATATAAAAGGTAGTTTTATTAATTGTTGTTGCTGTTTAGTAATCCATTTTTTACAGTGATACTAATAATTATTGTAGTATGTACAATTTTAATGTAAGAATATTTTATTTAATATATAATTTTTTTATAAGCCAAGCAAGTCAGTATTTAGCATGACAGTTAAATAGATTTTGTTTTATTTGTTTTAAATAAGTAAATAAACGGTGTTGTGTGTAATGGTGTTTATTTCTTCAGAAAGTAAGTCTATTTTTAGTATTTTTTAGTATTTAATGAAGGGATTAAAAAATTAAATTTTCATTCATACAGTTGAACAGCTCAGTCAAAAAGTATTAAAAATCACATCATAAATAGCACTCAAAACATATAAAAAATATATTCATGATCTATCACAAGAGTTGTTTCTTTTGTTAAATCAACTTAAATAATGTGGTTCAGATAACATAATATTTTGAGTTTCTGTTGATTAAACCATTTGCCTTCATTGCATTAACTCAAATTTTTATTTTCAGTGAACTCAAAATTTTAAGTTAAATCAACAATTCTTTTTTTACAGTGTATCTCTCAATGATCTGTAATTAGAATGAGATTCACTAATGAAGATAATCTAGATCTGATCTCAGCTTCACTAGCACATTGAATAAATAAATATCTAAAACAAACTGTAAATTGTACTATAATCGTATACTGCATTGAGCGTTATTGTGCAGATTCACTTCCTCCCCGTCAGCACCTGCGGTGTGTATCGGTGTGAAACGGACTGAGGGAGGTTTTTGTACGACTCTTTATCACTGTGTGTACACATACTTGTTGTCAATCTTGTGTCGGGTCATACAGTAATATTGTCCTTCATCATCTTTCTGGACTCCACTGATGGTCAGATTGAAGTCAGTGTGAGCGCCATTGCCGCTGAATCTAGATGGGACGTTTGTGTGACGTTCGCGTATGTTATATATGAAGAGTTTGGGAGCATGTCCAGATTTTTGCTGGTACCAGAACACACAGTTCCTCCAGAGACTACAGTCAGCAACAGGTGAGTTGGTTTTGCAGTTTATTTTGACCGTTTCATCAAGTTGAGAGGTTTGGACTTGAGGAGTTTGAGTAACTGTCACTTGTCCATTTGAGCCTGTAAAAGACAGATGGTTGGAAATCACTTCAGCATATGTCTAAATATATAAAACAGTGTTTATTTGACTTACCTTGAACAATGATCAATATGCAGATGGAAATTATGACAAACATAGTTGTTGTCTGCTGCACTGTCATTAAGAGTACATCAAACACTAAACTGACAAGGTTATAAAGACAAGTAAAGCACTGAGACTAGTTCTGTCAATGCAAATGATCTTAACACTTTGCTTACATTGGGTGAAGTGGATGCGTTTCCATGTGGATGAAGTTCAGTGTAAAGTTTAGTGTATCGCAAAGATCACATGCAAGAGAAAACGTGTGAAGAGGAGCTACCTTGTCTGACTCTTTTGTTGGTGTTAGTTACCTAACTACCTAATTTACTTTATTCAGTTTAGATTTAGGGTATGTTTACACGACAATGATGTACTAAAAACGGAAAAATGCTTTCTTTATACAGATGACAACTTTATCAAAACGATCCCCGTTCACACGAATCCACGAAAATGACTAAAAACGCTGTATTAGTAGTTGGGGATGTCACTTTGTAAAGAAAGACTACGCGCCTGCGCAGAAGCATTCTTTTACAGAGCACTCGAGGCAAACGCACAAGCCTGTCCACCTGTTTTTATAGTTTACTGCACTTTGATATTCTTCTCGTTATTTCCGTATAGCGGATGATAAATCGGAAGTCTCACACATTCAAAATACGTTGAAAAATAAGGTGGATAGACTAAAGGTACGTTGACACGACAACGATGTGGTTAAAATGGATAAGTTTTTCCTTTGAGTTTTCCGCGTACAGATGACACCATGGCCATTCACACAAATCCGTGAAAACGAATAAAAACGTTGTATTGGTCATTAGATGGCAATGAAACACTATAGACTGAACATGTAAAGTCATCGTTTCCACAGATTCGCGTTTTTGTTGTTTACACGGAGACTAACAAAACCTTGCACTTTAAAACCCGTTTTGAAGAATTTGTGTTTTCAGGCACCCTAAACGCCGTTGTCGTGGAAATTAACGCATAAAACGCATGAAAAGTTTTCCGTTTTTAGTTGAAAACGGTGTTGTGTAAATGGTTCTTAGTCCTGTGTTATGTAATCAAGTTGATTTAGTCCCATTAAATATTTCTGATTTGAGTAAAATAAGTTAATTCAGATGCTACCACATGAAGTACTACATTTTTAGGTTATCTGACTAAATAAATAAATAAAAACAATTAACATGTAGGTACCTGAAAAATAAATGTTTAATTTTAATGAAAGGCTGACAAAGTATTTTAATACTGAAGATATTTTGAATAGATGCCATTGTTTTAATATACTATTAATATATATGAGAACAAATATCAGAAAAAAAATGTATTAACATTATTTAATTAATTGATCACAATTATTTATGTTATTGAGTTACAATATTAAGTTACAGATGAGCATCTGTTGAACTATTTACCATATATTTAACTTAATAATAAAACTAAAATATATAATAAATATAATTCTGCTATTAAGGGTACATTTCTTGTCCATTGATGATAATTATTTGTATATTTAAAAAAAAAAATGTTATGTTAAAACATTCTTCAGAAATATATTTTAATCCTTTAAGTATATTATAATCTGACAAAAATATTTTCTGCACCCATGTTGTTCCTTTAAATTAGTCTGTTTTTGAAGTGAATTGGGTTCTTGAGTTAAAAACAAGTGAATAAAAAAAAATTAAAATCAAAATGATCTAAAATGATCTATATGTAAACGTTATGTATTCATAATGTTTACATTAGAAAAATATTTTTTTAGTAAATATCTTATATAGCTCATTCACTCAAAACTATATTGCTGAACAAACAACCCCCTGCAACTAAAAAAAAAATACTTATGAACTATTTTTTACATTTTAAGTTATTTATTATTAATACAATATATAACGATTAATATTAATAATAATATATTTTAGTATTTAATAATTCTATCAAATATTTTATTATTATTTAATAATGTATTATTATTATTATTATTATACATTTTTAAATTGTAATTCTCATATCCTTCAGGTTAGTTATATTTATTATATTTTATATCCAGGTTTGCGTAACAAAAAAAATTCTGATAGGCTGTCACTGTTTTTATCCTTCATCAGCTGGAAAAAAAAAATTGTTCTAAAAGTGATTCCACAATATTTTTCCTCTGTGCCTTTATCGTTATAGTTGTGCACTCTGCTATTCATTTATATTTTAGAACTATATCTTTATCATTGTAGTTATCGTCCTTAGTGTGAACGGGCCTTTACACATGATGAGCTCACACGAAGCCAGGTAATCCTGATGCTTCCCAGTAGGTCCTGCTCTCTCCTGGGAATGAAGCCATATCTGAGTCCCCTATGACAGGTAGGAATCGCATGCCTCATTTATTTATGAATCTAAAATCGAGCTCCCTTTGGGGCAGTGAACATCTGGCACCGGTTCTGTTCTATTCTGGGAGTAACAGAATCACTCCACCCTGCTCATGCAAATATGACTTTCACTTCTCATTTTTACACAAACAGGTTCATTGGTTAAAATGCATTGGACTGAAACAGTATGACAGTTGTATGTTTTGAATTATTTTTTACTTTACATTTATTTGATGAAAAACACAATAAAAATAGTAATATTGTAAAATTGGAATTACAATTTAACAGTTTTTCTATTTGAATGTTTTAAAATATATTTTTTGTCATGTGAATTTTCAGCAGTCTTCAGTGTCAAATGATCCTTCAGAATGTAAGATCTTTTTTTCAAAAAAAGGAAAGCAATTAATATTTTCAACAAAAATATTTATTTTAACATTAATACCATTAAACAATTATGCATTAAACTGATCAAAAGTGACAGTAAAGTCATTTGTAATTTTATAAAAGATTTATATTTAATATATGCTGTTCTTTTGAACTTTCTATTCATCAGAGAATCCTGGAAAAATGTATCACGGTTTCCACAAAAATATTAAGGAGCAAAAATTGTTTTCAACATTGAAAATAATAAGAACTATTATCAATAACTGAGCACCAATAATAGTTGTTAATAATTGAGCAGCAATTCAACATATTTGAATGATTTCTAAAGGATCATGTGACACTGAAGACTGGAGTAATGATGCTGAAAATTCAGCTTTGCATCACAGAAATAAATTACATTTTAAAATATATTCAAATAGGAGATAGTTATTTTAAAATGTAATAATATTTCACAATATTTCTGTTTTTGCTGTATTTTTGATCAAATAAATGCAGCCTTGGTGAGCAGAAGGGACTTCTTTTATAAACATTAAAAATCTTATTCCAAACTTTTGACTGCCAATGTACAATTTATTAATTTTTTTAATTATTTTTTTGTCAATTGTTTGTGATTAAAAATGCCAGGTTCATTGTGACAACATGCCCCAGCAGCAATCAATGACATGTAATGGTGTTGTGAATTAACTCACAAAACACATGTTCACATCATTTTTGGTGGGATTCACCAGTGTTGGGTAAGTTACTCTAAAAAATTAATATCTAGCTACTCATTACATCTTCAACAGTGTAATTACATCAATGTACTAATTACTCTTTCTAAAAAGTATTGCATTACATATTACTATTACTTTCTAAATCCCATATCAACCTCGACCAGATGAACAATACAAGGATAGACATAAAACAGCTCATTTATTGTTTTAAATAGAATTAATATACAGTATTTAATGCAATTACACCAGAAGAGTAATTCATTACTTTACCTTTTCAAGGGAAAAGTAATTAAATTACTGTAATGTAATGCATTACACCCAACACTGGGATTCACACATGAAGGATCCAGCTCATGTACCGCCACTAGATGGCAGTAGAATACAGAATTCCACATCTTCCATCTCCATGGCAACCACACCTTTGACATCATTCTGTGATGGAAACATTTGTGTTTGTGTGTTTTTACTTATATTCTTATTTGTGTTCTTAATGGATGTATTTGCTTTTGGGATTTTAGTCTTTTCTGTCTTTTGTTTGCTTGATTTTCTTTGTCACTTAATTAGTATGCAATCAGACAGACACAAAACTGCTCCAGAATGTTTCTTCACCCATGATGCTTTCACCCACTTTTCATCTTAACTCTAGTAAAGAATCCTTCCATCAAGCAATACTGAAACTAAAATGGCAAAGCAAAATATTTTAATATATTTCAAAATGTAAAAAAATTCAGGCTGACTATACATGTTTTTGTATGTTTCTCCCAGTTCCAGTTTTCTTTTCATCTTTTTTTTTTCTCCTACAAGTTCATTTGTTTTCTAACTTCTCTTATTGCCTCTATTACCACTAGGTGGCCTCAGTAAACTTCAAAGAGTGATGTAAAATGTCTTAAAACTACCAATATCAATATATAGAATACAAAATAATAAGTGTATGTATGTATACGAGCGTATATATGTGTGTTTATACATATATTCACACACATTTTCCCTGTATATTATCCTCTTTGTTTTGTTTCCTGTATTTTAAAACATTATAGGCTAACTGAGAAGAGTGAGCAGAAAGTTATGAAGAATATCCACTGTAAGAAAAGAGCTGCTGCATCACAGCTTTATTAGGTATCTATTTTGTTTTCTTTCTTTGAAATATTAATAGATAATTATTTGATTGAATTGCACTTTAAAACAAGCACCTTTTGTCATCATTTCAGCAGAAGTACAAGAGGAAATTCAGAGTCAAAAATCGACTTTGACAAAGAGAGACCTTGGAGTTATAAAGGTTTAGAGCCACTGATCTAGAACAATCTACTGCCACAGCTTCAGGCTACATTGGCCAGCATGTAATAATTTAATTTTCCAAGCAAAACAGCCTTTGGGCTGAATATCATTTCAATATTCATTGTACAGGTACAACAAGATCAGTTAAAGTTACTGGATGTTCTCTTCTAGTTACCAACAAATTTTCTATTTCTTTTCAGGCAACAGTAATGAACTGTGATAGCGACAATTGCTTTTCCTTCCTTTCCTATTTAACATTTTTTCATACATGTCATTTCAAAAATTACGTTGTCATGCATAATTTGGTGTGTTTAATTCAGAGCTGCTTGTCTGGAGCTTTAGGCTACTTCAGCTGGAATGGTGTCTTTTCTTTATTTCTTCTATTTCTTCAAATGGCACATACTAAAATAGCTGGTAATAATATTATTCTTGGAAATAAAGAGAAAATGAAATTTCACCTGTTTATTATGTTCTCAGACTCATTTAAGAAGCTTCCTGGAGACAAAACAACAGAACTGTGTAGATTTGAAAGCCTTAAAATGTTCCCAGAGTGCAAAATCAAAAAAGCATTTACCTTAGACCTTATACGTAATGTCTGAAACAAACATTCAAATAATGTGCACCATCTGCATTAATGTCAGCTTTAGCTGTGGCCAAATCTGTTGTCGCAATGTCTCAACCTGTGTGAAGGCAAATTCAAGGGCTCCCTGAAATGGTTTTCAAATGCCAGTGCGGGCATTAAGGCACTTCAGTTCGGTCAGAAGAGCTGCTTTACTGTCATCAGAATCCTGAGAGAGCAGTTTGAGAGGTGGAGATAAGACAGGATACTGTACACAGGCCACAGAAAACCTTGCTCCTCACCTCTCCTTTATGGCAAGTGTAAATCCTGATTGCCTGCAGCACACTTCCCTTATTCATCCTCAAAGTGTTATATATGAAGAAGATTTTATACTAGATGTTTGTCTGACATTACCTTTATAATATAAGTTTAATATTAAGATGTCTAAGATTTCTAATATGTTTGTTACACAGCTAATTGATTTGGTCAATCACGCCATCCAGTGGTCTAATACTGAAGGTGCAGTAAGCGATTTCTGAGAAACGAAGTCACCCAAAAAAAAAAACAACAAAAAAGAAACACGCCCCTACCCAAAAGGATCACACTTCTATCTTGATAGCTCCGCCCCCAAATTCAAAACACGCTATGCAACACAGGCACCTCCCCCCTATCATTGTATATGCCCCTTACTGCTGATTGGCTAAAAGTGTTTTGGTGCTCAGTCCAATCCACTTTCAACAGCATTTCTCAGAAATCGTTTCCTGCATTTTTAAACTGTTCTGATAATTTTGTCACACTGCGTGCACGCTCTTTCTCGTTTCATGCAAATGAAAAAAAAAACTGGTGCCATCTTGTGTCTTATGCTGCGTTCACGTCACCTCGTATTTACCGGATTCTTGAAATGACAACACGTGACGTTATATTCAGAGCTGTTCACATCCTCGGACTGGGAATTATGCGTTTCCATGGCACCACTATCAACGCCTACATTAATCTACAGCGGTCAGGTGGTACAGCGGCCACGTGGTACATCTGGGAGCTTTCAGAAAACTCCCAGCTTACAAGCTGTAATTACAAGCTCTACGAGGACGTGAATGCTTTTTACAAGCTAGAATCTTGTAACTACAGGAATTATGAGGCCGCGTGAACGCACCTTTAGTTATGAACTATAGTGAAAATGACCTCAGAGAACTTAGAGTATTAATATTACTGTATATTGTTGCAGTGTTTGTGTTGTTTTTTTTGTACATTTGTAAGTGACAATTTTTCTTAGCAGAGTATTTAAAGGTGCCGTAGAACGTCTTTTTAAAAGATGTAATATAAATCTAAGGTGTCCCCTGAATGTGTCTGTGAAGTTTCAGCTCAAAATACCCCATAGATTTTTTTAATTAATTTTTTTAACTGCCTATTTTGAGCCATAATTATATATGCACCGATTCCTTGCGCGGCCCCTTTAAATCTCGCGCTCCCCCTCCCCCGGAGCTCGCGCTTGCATTAACCAGCATAAACAAAGTTCACACAACTCTCAAAATGGATCTTTACAAAGTGTTCATCATGTAGCATGTCTAATTGCTTAAGTACAGTGTTTATTTGGATGTTTACATTTGATTCTGAATGAGTTTGATGGTACTCTGTGGCTAACGGCTAATGCTACACTGTTGGAGAAATTTATAAAGAATGAAGTTGTGTTTATGAATTATACAGACTGCAAGTGTTTAAAAAAATGAAAATAATGACAGTCTTGTCTCCGTGAATATAGTAATAAACAATTGTAACTTTAACCACATTTAACAGTACATTAGCAACATGCTAACAAAATGTATGTTCCATGTTATCATGGATCATGTCAGTTATTATTGCTCCATCTGCCATTTTTCGCTGTTGTCCTTGCTTGCTTACCTAGTCTGATGATTCAGGTGTGCACAGATCCAGACGTTAATACTGGCTGGCCTTGTCTAATGTTTGAACATGGGCTGGCATATGCAAATATTGGGGTCGTACATATTAATGATCCCGACTGTTGCCTAACAGTCTGTGTTATGTTGAGATTCGCCTGTTCTTTGGAGGTCTTTTAAACAAATGAGATTTATATAAGGAGGAGGAAACAATGGAGTTTGAGACTCACTATATGTCATTTCCATGTACTGAACTCTCAACTATACCAAGATAAATTCAATTTTTAATTCTAGGGCACCTTTAAGATAATATAGTGTGCAGGTAAAACAAACGAATTTAAATTTAAATCAATATTTCATCTCTATGTATTAATTTATTTGGCGAGTAGTCATGTAATAGGCTGAATAATGTCGAAATAATATGCAGGTACTAACTGCCTAATTTTTGTAACCGTGCAGATCGCACATGCGCATTTCATTTTTTTGCAGTAATTACTTTATCCACAAGGTGGCAACCGTGCCCTGGGGGCGTCAATTCAGAAGGTAGTCAAAGAAAAACTGCATAAACAAAACAGACCGGAACGCATGCAAGCTACAGCGACAATGGAGGCCTACACAAATGAAAGATTGTACAAAAAAGTTTGAAAGATTCATAACGCTCCGAAGCTTCCTGAAGCAGTGTTTTGAAATCGGCCATCACTACATAGGTCGTTATTTTGTTTTTTTGGAGCACCAAAAATATTCTCGTCGCTTTATAATATTAATATTGAACCACTGTACTCACATGAACTGATTTAAATATGTTTTTAGTACCTTTATGGATCTTGAGAAAGGAAATGTCATTGCTGGCTATGCAATGAAAAACTGGCTATTTCAACAAAAATATCTTAATTGTGTTCCGAAGATTAACGAAGGTCTTACGGGTGTAAAACGGCATGAGGGTGAGTAATAAATGACAGAATTTTTGGGTGAACGATCCCTTTAAGCAGGACATGTTCTATGTGAGCGGCCTCTCAGACTGTCTATCGAATAATAACCTACTTTTTCCCCTCATTGAATATCCTGTTGTTTCACTCAGAAGTGCGATCGTGTTATGTTAGTAAAATGGTTTGAGAATGACTTTGGAGGGGAGGGTTGAACCGCTAAGTGAGACTTGTAGCTCTTGGAAAATTGCCGTTTTGAACATTTTATTCTGGCGCTTAAACTCAAGCCACCAATTTATTGACTATAGAGAGCTTTTTGATTTTCAGGGAAGACGGGTCAGCTGTGAAATAGACTTGCTGATAAAACCCTCTCCTTTACCAATATCACACCGGGTCATTTCAGAACTTGTTTAACCTAAAACTGAATAATAATCTGTTTATATGGCAAAATGTCAGATCAGAAAATTGAAAATCGTCTTGGATATTACAGTCTCAAACTCTTTTTTTATTAACCAGAAGATGGCAAAGGTGAGCTGCCAAGCATATGTATGAGTATGAGCATATTGCATGCCTTCTTGTCTCCCATCTCTGTTTAATTAGTGATCACTTGAATTCCTTAACAGTCATAACATCATAACTAAAAACACCTGTTCTGCCAGAAGTTTGAATCAAAGCCCTGAGCCTATTAAACTTTACTCAGAGTATAGCCTACTTCAGCCCACTTTTAGCCTGTGTGCAAGTGACTAGAGTGCTTGAAAACAAAGTCCACTAGATAGTGTGCACATGCCGAACACATCTTTCCATTCTTAAAGGTACAATATGTAAAATTTTTGCAGTAAAATATCCAAAAACCACTTGCCTAGTGTTATATATTTTGTCCAGCTGATTACAAACAATATCTCTAATGTTTTCAACTACTTGTAAATCATGAGAAAATTCCCATTCTAAACAGTGACACGGGGCAGTGCAGTCGCCCGTCATTGACGTCAGTTACCTTTGTTACCGCCTTTACTGACGTAGAAACCACATGACAACAGTGCCGTGGACAAATGCGGAAGTAGAGTCTAGCGTCCAGCAAACCACTAGCTCGCTTCAAGCAGTTCCTTATTTACTTCTTGCACGTTTTATGGTGGATTGTGTTACTTATTTATGGAACATAATTACTGTTTACCATCTGCCGCTGGTTCTGTCGACAAGGACAGCTCCTGTAAACTCATGACCGGAAAAGCGGAAGTGGCGCCGGCGACTGTGTCATAATAAAAGTCCCGCTGCTCGTGAGGCGTGTGTTGATCAATCGCTCCAGCTCCTCGTTCAGCTCCCGCAACACTCGGTCCTGCTCTGCTTCATACTACAGTAAAGTTAATAATCGCATCCACAAACATGAGTTCTTCCAGACTCCAATCCCTATTCTTTTGCACCGTCCGTTGAGATGGAGACCACATGTCCCAAGTTTCTGCTCTAAAACTTGGCGTCATCAAACTACGCCTTTGTTTTGAATAAGCTTCTAGCGACCTCTAGCGGAAAAAATATCACAAATTGTACCTTTAAGGCCAAAGGAGTATACTTTAAAAGGCTTATGCTCTTGACTGCCTTAACAACCACCCAGAACACCCTAGCAACCGTATAGTTTTGAGTGGTTGTTAGTGTGTTGCTAGGTGGTTGCTAGGGTATTTCGAGTGGTTGTTAGCATGTTGCCAGTAGGTTGCTAGGTTGTAAATAGATAGATTGATTGATTTTGCTACAGACATGAATGATACCTAAAATAGCGCGGTTTGTTGAGGAGAGGTGTGTCGTTACTGACCCAGAATACCTTAGCAACAACCTAGCAACCACCCAGAACACTCTAGCAACCGTATAGTTTTGAGTATTTTTTATTTTTTTAGTGTTGGGCTGGGCATTTGCTAGGGAATTCTTATTGGTTGTTAGTGTTTTGCTAGGTGGTTGCTAGAAAATTCTGAGAGGTTGTTACTGTGTTGCCAGTAAGTTGCTAGATTGTTCTAAATAGATAGAGAGAGAGAGAAAGAGACATATGGATGGATGGATAGTGTTATTTTTCCTACAGACATGAATGATACCTCAAATTGTGTGGTTTGTTGAGGAGAGGTGTGTTGTTACTGATCCAGAACACCTTAACAACAACCTAGCAACCACCCAGAACACCCTAGAAAAAAAGCTGCACGATTTTGGATAAATTGAGAATCACAATTCTCCCACGATTCTGAACAAATAAACAAAATAACAGGGAATTTCCTAGAGATTCTAACCAAATGTTAAATGCTGCAGTCTATTTAATGTTTAATTAATTTGAATGAATTATTTTTAAAAAATCGGTTTGAATGAATCATTCAATGACTCATAAAGACTTTGCTTGTTTCATTCTTGGATGAATCAGTGGTTTTGAACGAATCTCTTGAATGAATGATTCAATGACAAATACATTTTTAAAAGGTCACTTCTTGCCACCTACTGGTGTAACAATGTAATTGATAAAATCATTATTTGAAGCGCCGAGTTACTTTCAAAAGGTGATTTGCTCTATTTTGATCGCTTCTGTAGACATCAGTGTTTATATCTGACCTATAAACATTTATCATAGTTGTTCTGTGATAATTTGAATATTTGTAACACAGAAATAATGATACTGTTGTTGTTTGTGAAGATCGTGTGGGTGTTTTAATCAAGATCGTGATCTTTTGGTGATTGATTAATCATGCAGCTCTACTCTCCTCCAATCACACAACACCTTAACATCATGGTGTGCGTCTTTTGCATAGGCAAAACTCACTTTTTCCCTAAGAAAATGTACAAATCTCATTATGTTGGTGATTTACAGGTATGTAATTTTTAATTTAGACATTTTTGTTCTGATTTAGCTGATGGAATAGTTAATTTTTCAGTATGAGACGGTAAGAAATAAGTGTAATCAAGACCCATACTAATGATCATAATTATTCTATATGAAAATGACAGAGAGAGCATTATTTAATTATGCAAATTTTCTGTTTTATTGATTTGTGCCCTGTTTTTATGATACATCTATAGTTCTCTAAAACTGTGAAAATGGCCAGGAGTGGTTGAAATTAGTTGATGCGACAGAAATAAACCCAAAAAATACATAAAAAAGTGTCAACATCTCTGTTTAACAGTATGCAGAGAAAGACAATAGAACACAAATTTGCTACGCAGAGCGATTCTTATGTGTGTCTGTGATTAGTTGGAGCGGGCACATTTTCTGAGACACAAACAGCCAATTACCACTTCATTGAGATGTATAAATGTTCATCATGCAATGCCTTCATTTAAATAGAAGTTAAACGAAGATTTAGGCGTTCTCATAACAGACAAGCACACATTTGAATGGCAGTGCCGTGAATGATGTACTTAATTAAGATGTTCATTAATGAGTCAATAATGAGCACTCTTTCAGAGTATGTCAGAAGACACCCAGCGGGCAAATAAGAATCTGTTCATTAAGTACCGTGGTTTTATATGAGGGAGAGTTTCTCTTGATGTTAAAATAATCAATTTGAAAGCGTGCTGATTTGAAATTAGGTGGTGAAATTGTTCGTTGAGAACTTTGAACTTTTAAATGGCCATTGTGTGACTGAAGGAAACCGTCATCATCATTTTAACTCGCATTGCTAATGTTGTATAGTACAAGTCTTGGTAATAATGCAACATAATTGTGTTAATATTTCAGAATATGGCTTGTACCAGTGATTATTGTAATGCTCAAGGAAGAAGTCGTATGAAATGCTAATTCTTATTATGCATAATACCGCTAAAGCTTTGGGTTAATGCTTTGGAATAACACAGAACCTCCTGAGTCTCACTGCAACACTTTACATAAGACCTAAATTAACACCTACCTACATGAATAATGGCGGAGAGGGAAAGTAGGTGAGACTGAGCCAATGAAATTTGGGTTGTAGGGTGCCTGGAGTGTGCTGTAATTTAATAATCATTTTATGACTTTGATGATATTAAATTGTTGATCAAAGCCACAGGAATTTCCAAAATGTGTGAGTTGGAATATTTATGAGGACAAACTCTTATATAAAACTGTTAGATTTTAACATTTTCTGAAACGAAAAAGGGGTTCATCACTGCCTTGTGAAAATTGTGTGTTCTGTTGTGTGTTAGGCAGTTGCTAGGGTGCTCTGAGTGGTTGCTAGGTGGTTGCTAGGGTGTTATATGTTGTTATTGTGTTGCTAGGCATTTGCACCTTGTGGCTCCTCCTTTGACACTGAAATGAAAAAGGGGTTCATCATTGCCTTGTGAAAATTGTGTTTTGCTTTGTGTTAGGCAATTGCTAGGGTGATCTGAGTGGTTGTTAGTGTGTTGCTAGGTGGTTGCTAGGGTGTTCTATGTTTTTATTGTGTTGCTAGGCATTTGCAAAGGTTTTCAACTGCTGACAGAAAATTCAACAATTTGAGTGAAGACCATTTCATTCTTACCTTTTATAGCCTGAAATGTCCACTGAGGTATGTAAACAGGTCGTGTGCGTCGTTTATCCAATCAATGACACTGATTGCAAATATGCAAATAAGAATGTTAACCCAGGGTTTAGGAATGAACAATATGAAACGTCAGTTTATGAATACCTAGGATTAATTGTTAATGTTAACCCTGGGTAAATAATGAGCAGTGTGAAACGTGAAACAAGATAACTCAGGATTCATTTTACCTGGGGTTTAGTATGACCCAGGGTTAATTATTTCAAGTGTGAAAAGCCCTTATAGGGTGTTCTGTTCTGAGTGGCTGTTATTGTGCTGCCAGGCAGTTTGCTAGAGTTTTTTGAGTAGTTTCTATGATATTCTAGTCTCTGATATTCTGAATTTCATCATCTGCATTGATTACTGCGCGCTTAGAAAGGTAAAAGCACTGCTGAAGCAGTGCAAATGCTGTGGGGTGACTTGGGTTAGGGGTTTTTAGGGGGCGTTTGTAACCACTAGACAAGCCCATGTGCTAAATTCTGCATTAGACTGTAGCTATAAACAACATTAGAGGGCTCCTAAACACTCCATTTATTTCCACATCACTAATAATACATTACACAACATTTTCCCCCCACAAACGGCTTGAGTAATGCATTGGGATGAATCGTGCTTTTGAAAAAAGCAAAGTTTGTTCTTAGTTCTCTAAAAAGGCGCTCAGCCCTCTTTTGCTGTTCCCTCTGTAGGTTTACCACAGTCAGTCAACAGTCAGAACATCAACACACACATGCCTAGGACCTGGATTCCTGGGATCAGGGCTGATTCTGGCCATTTTTGAGCCCTAGGTGTCCAGTCATCCTCATTGACACCCTTTCAACTGATGGAGCTCTAGCAAAGACTATAGAATAACACAAGACGCTTCACTCGTATTGTTTTGAATGGGAGAAAGTGCAACACGCAATATGGCGGAATAAGTCCCACCTTCTAAATAAGAGCCAATCGCTGATTGGTAAATTCATCACGTCACACTTAGGACTGCGCATTAGCTTAATCCAACCTGAAAAATACCATTTTTTGTCATGATTCGAGCATTTCCCTATTCAAATAGATGAGCTGCACTTGAATTCCTGAGAGGCATTTCAGAGATGCCCGCCAAGTGAAATGACTTGTCTTAAAGGGACTTTGGCTCCAGGCAACCGCCTAGAAACAGCCCTGTCTGGGATGAATTTATGGCTGCATCCGAATGTATCACATACTTCCCTACTATATAGCAGGAAAAAACAGTATGTGACAAAAGAAGTATTACCAAATTCACTGTACTCATAAAAGAGTAGGCTAAAAGTACCGGGATGAGCTACTACTTCTGGCGAGATACTGAAGTGTGCATATGATGAACACTTTACTATCCCATAAGGCCGCTGGAGAGGATTTGTGACACAACTGACGCTGGTAGGTCACATGATAATGACAACATTGCGAATATAGAACATACTTTTTTAGCTGTCATTATGTAATTGCTTATTCAAAATAAGAAGAGTATGCAATTTTAGACTCAGCCCATGACTCTTCGAATCCTTATCTGCACAATCTGCCGCTGCCTGCACTTCTTGCATTCGTTCGACACATCCAAGTCTTACAGAACTGCAACTCTGAGCCAAACGCTGAATACCAAACTGACTCTTTGTGTCTGTAGCTGTGGTTTAGACATTAAAGTAAGTGAGGAATATCGATTACACTGTCACTGGTGTGGAGGGGGACAGATCCTTTCCTGACTAATTTGTAGGAAAATGCACCTTGTGGCTCCTCCTTTGACACAGTGTTTATTCAGGAGGAAATAATTGGTAATAGCTGAAAGGTAACGTGAGCTGAATGATTCTCATATTTCTGCCCGTGCTGGTAACGTCCCATGCATTTTTATGCTGTACAGCAGCAGGATTAGAACTGATAATGTTCAGTAATTAAAGCTCCATGAATGGGTGAAATGGAGCCTGTGCTAAAACCCATTGCTTAGTCATATAGTTCAGCGATTCCCAACGATTTTCAGTTGATTGACCATTTAAAAAAAAAAAAAAAGAAGTGAGGATCACCCCATTCAGATCTCGCTCCCCATTGACTACCGCATAACTTGATATTGCTGAGTTCAACATGTTCCTGGGTCAACATTTTTGTTGATCCTGGAACAACATTCAAATCAACCAATCAGATTTTAGGGACAAGTTTACAGATTATGTCAAGTTTAGGCTTAAAATCATGAATTGGTGCTTCTACATCAGTGTTATTCATCTATCATTTCCCTATGATTTTGGGATAACTTATGGGTAGGGTTAGGTTTAGGGGTAGGAATAGGGTTAAGACCAAATTTTCAGACTAGAATGTTCCAGGATCAACAAAATATGTAGTAAACATGCTTGACTACCATAGTAGGAAAAAAATACTATGGTAGTCAATGGGGGGGCGAGATCTGCTTGGTAACAAACATTCTACCAAATATCTCCCTTTGTGTTCAGCAGAACAAAGGGAGAATGAGGGAGAATAAATGATGACAGAATTTTCATTTTTGAGCGAACTATCCTTTTAATAAGAGGCTACATTGTCTTTCAAACAGTGTTTTGAATATTCAAATCACATGCTGTACAATTTCATCTCTGATTTGGTTCAAGGGTTAGGATTGTTTACGCAGAATTTTCTGAAATGTTCATATAGAAAATGAATGAGAAATTAAGCTGAAACTAAGCTGTTGAAAAAGTGTGTGGTTACTGTCGAGCTCTATCATGGCAGGTCTGAGACTCGTGTGATTGATGATGGTGAATTTGATTTCCTTAATTCGAATATGATGATCATAGTTTGAGACATTTTACCACAACAAATTACAACAAGTAATGGAGAGCAGAAAGGAGGACGGATGTAATCCGACTCATCCCGCAGAAATCGTACTGCAGGGATGAGCCATTCTAAAATAATGTGGCTGATCCAGGGCAATTTGTTTTGAATCACTGGGATTTGACTACGTCTCGGTTAGTGATCCTAAAATAATAGGAGTTGTCATGGACAAAAGGCGGAGATGACATAAATCCACAGAATCCATGCGAATCGGGGCTGCCGCTCCGGAGCGCATCAGGGTATTTTTGCTCCATCTGACATTAGTACAGTAAATCCAGGCCATGGCTGATGTTTACCGCTGCTGTCCGCAGTTCCTGTCAGATCCATTTGTGTACACAGTGCCCTGCTGTCCCACGAATATGTTGTTTTCTGCCATCGTTTACTCAAAAATAGATTTATGCTACTTGCTCAAGTTACTTATAAGGAACTAATGCAGTGTTTCCCAACCCTGTTCTTGGAGGCACACTAACGGTACACATTTTCCAAATCTTCCTAATCAAACACACCTGATTCAACTCATCAGTTTGTTAGTAGAAACTCCAAGACTAGAAATATATGGTTCAGATAAGGGAGACATTCAAAATGCGTACTGTTGGTGTGCCTCCAGGAACAGGGTTGGGAAACACTGAACTAATGGAACAAAATTCTTAATTTTCCCCCATAAAGTTATTTAAAATGGTAAAGTTTGTTTCATCTATTTGTGTAGAGACAACATGAATCATGTTTGTTAATTCAAGCAGTTTTTTTCTCCCTAGAATGTTTTGTGAGGACCTTAAAGGGTTAGTTCACCCAAAAATGAAAATTCTGTCATTTATTACTCACCCTCATGTCGTTCCACACCTGTAAGACCTTCGTTCATCTTCAGAACACAAATGAAGATCTTTATGATGAAATCTGAGAGCTTTCTGTTCCTCCATTGACAGCTATGCAACTGACACTTTGACGCTTCAAAAACGTCATACGTTTTACGATCTCTTTATGAACTTTTTGAAGCATCAAAGTGTCAGTTGTGTAGCTGTGTGATGGGCGATTTCAAAACACGAAGCTTTACAAATCTTTTGTTTTGAATCAGTGGTTTGGAGCGTGTATCAAACTGCCAAAGGCACGTGATTTCAGTAAACGAGGCTTCGTTACGTCATAAGTGTTTTGAAATTTCAATGGTTCACCACTGGGGGGCGTGACTTTGGCAGTTTGATACACGTTCCGAACCACTGATTCGAAACAAAAGATTCATAAAGCTTCATGAATGCAGTGTTCTGAAATCGCCCATCACTAGATATTGTTGAATAAAGTCGTTTTGTTGGTGCACAAAAAGTATCGTTGTTGCTTCATAACATTAAGGTTGAACCACTGTAGTCACATGAATGGTTTTAAACTGTTGTTTGTCGTTAGTAGCTTTCTGGGCATCTGAAAGTGTTAATTATCTTGCTGTCAATGGAGGCCTCACTGAGCCATCGGATTTTATCAAAAATACCTTAATTTGTGTTCGGAAGATGAATGAAGGTCTTATGGGTGTGAAACGACATGAGGGTGAGTAATTAATGACATTATTTTTGGGTGAACTAACCCTTTAAATCTGCGTTCAAATCAGAGGGCTAAAATTAGGGTAGGAAAAAAATGCCAATTTCTAAATTGCCAATTTTTGATGTAAAAATCATACTAACATTATAAGTGCACCCCAGGAAACATAAAATAATAAAATAATGCAGTTCATGACCCCTTTAATTTCTTTCAAAACAAAACAAAAAATATTACTGATCCCAAACTTTTGAACGTTAGTGTACTGGATGCATGAATAGGAAAAGCAAGAAAAGTTAAGAGAAAGTAAGGAATACAAAAAAAAATCATCACTGGTTCTCAGATTTCATTCTGGTTTTCATCCTCTTGTTGTTTAGTGCTTGAATAGTCCATCAGTACTGCTGTGAAAAGTTAATCACCGTGGCTTTTCCAATGAGCTTGTGAGGAATAAAGCTGGATGTGGCGATGATTCCAGACATTTGCAGTGCGAGCAGTAACCAGCATTTCCTTTTCCTATTTTTTCATCCATGTAATCCCATTCTGCCATAATCAGACCGGGATTTCATTTAATCAATGCCCTAAACCTCGGAAAGTCGATTCTTCTCCACATTCATTCATTTCGTTTCCTCTTTCTGAAAGTGTTCCTATAAGGTTTCTGTTTCACATGCCTATAGTTATCATTTAATCTATATTTAATTTATTCACTGTCAATAATGCTCTCAGTGTGGTTGTGTTTTGATCAATAAGGACTTTTCTTTTCAATAGATTCAACAGAAATGACACCACACTCAATGCCCTCAGTGGCATCAACAGGAATGTGAAGCTTCTGGATCATATTCAGATCAAATCCAATATAAATATGAGATGAGAGAGATTATAGATTATCCTACCTTTATGGAAACAAAGAAATTCCCAGCATAAACAACCAATATCGGAATAAGTCTGAGTAAACAAGCGAAAGTTGTTTTTCTCATAAGTCTGTCGGTTTCAGTCAACACTTGAAGATTTTATGAATTTAAGTGCCTCTCAAACTCTGAAGGGTCACTAGGGATAAAAGTAGCACATGGCAGATGCTGCCTCAATAATACATTTGAGCGATGCATTGTGGGAAATATTATTGGGCAAAGTAACACTGTGGCTTCTGTCGAGCCAATACCATAAAAGCATACGGATAATGACCTCACAAGTAATAGACAGACGTGATCTGTCTTTTCAGGTAAAGAATAAAAAAGGAAGAAAGGTTTTAGTCTCAAGATGTCTTGTTATTTCTGGCTGGAAGTTTTGTTTTTCACCCTTTAGAATTTATATTATGACATTTACATTTCCGTCCACACTTTCAATAATAAATCGGGGGGAAATAATAATAAAAAAAGAAACAAACAAACACATCACACCCTTCAGATTGCAAATTCAGTCGCAGAGCTGAGACTTTTGAAAATATAAATTACATCTCTAGCCATGTGTGAACAATTCAAAGTATTCATTAAGCAATTGCTGCGATGACTGAACATCATAATTATTCTGTGGTTGAATAAAGATTGGCGAGTTTAATTATCATTACCTTTGACCCTTAATAGACCCTAAAGTAATGACCTTTGACCTTTAATCCCTGGGGAAAATGTACTGCCTTATTTTCTAGCAGTACTGAATTAAAGTGGAGCGGTTCACATTCATCAGTGCTGAATGTAATGCACAGAATAATTTTATTCATATTTAGTTTTGCAGCCTGAACTCAAGGACAGACTTTGGACTTAGTCTGAATGCTATAGTGTTACATTTGCCTATCTTTCACTCATTAGTGTTCATTGGTTATTGGATGCTCTGTGTGTCTTGTACAGACAGTGAAAAAACAGCTCAAATGTTATTTCAACCATAATAATTTTGTTTATTAAACTAAAAGGCAATCAATTAGGTTTAATCAAAGGCAGCAGACAGGGAAAATAGTAAATAATACATTTCTTGGTTTTCTCGCCCCACTTGTCACAAGTTTTTTAAGTTCTACTAACTTAAAAAAATGACTTTGTTTACTTAAATGTTTTGAGGTATTACGTTTCCTCGAATGTTGAGTATTCTGAACTGAGTTTTACAGTGACCTGAGACAGGTAACACATCTACGGAAGAGGATTAGGGCCAAGCAATAATAAAAAAATAAAACCATCTCGAGATTAAAGTTGTTAAATTACGAGAAAAAAGTCTAAATAAAATGTTGAGAATAAACTCATTAAATTACGAGAAAAAACTTGTTAAATTTCGAGAAAAAAGTCAAGATAAAATGTTGAGAATAAACTCGTTAAATTACGAGAATAAACTTGTTAAATTACGAGAAAAAACTCGTTAAATTTCGAGAAAAAAGTCGAGATAAAATGTTGAGAATAAAGTCATTAAATTACGAGAAAAAACTAGTTAAATTTCGAGAAAAAAGTCAAGATAAAATGTTGAGAATAAACTCGTTAAATTACGAGAATAAACTTGTTAAATTACGAGAAAAAACTCGTTAAATTTCGAGAAAAAAGTCGAGATAAAATGTTGAGAATAAAGTCATTAAATTACGAGAAAAAACTTGTTAAATTTCGAGAAAAAAGTCAAGATAAAATGTTGAGAATAAACTCGTTAAATTACGAGAATAAACTTGTTAAATTACGAGAAAAAACTCGTTAAATTTCGAGAAAAAAGTCGAGATAAAATGTTGAGAATAAAGTCATTAAATTACGAGAAAAAAAAGTTGTTAGATTATAAGAACAAATTCGTTAAATTACGAGAAAAAACTCATTAAATTTCAAGAAAAAATCGAGATAAAATGTTGAGAATAAACTTGTTAAATTACGAGATAAAAAGTTGTTAAATTATGAGAACAAATTCGAAATTTAACAACTTTTTTCTTGTAATTTAATGACTTTATTCTCAACATTTTATCTAGACTTTTTTCTCAGTTTTTTCTCGAAATTTAACAACTTTAATCTCAAGATGTTTTTTTTTTTTATTATTGCTTGGCCCTAATCCTCTTCGGTACATATCATAATTATATGAACATTACATTATAATAAATTCAATATTTGCAATATATATCAAATATTTGCTATTTAAATGCTGCTTGCTACATGTTTTATTATTATTATTCCAAACAGATGAATAATTTTGAATGCTCTTTACTGCCGGCATCCACCAACAAATCCTGGACACTTTTAGTCCAGTTCAACTATTTATACCATAAAAAACTGTACTTTTGAGTGTAGCAACCATAAGAGTATCATTTGCATACCATTATCATATCTAAATTCATTATTACATTAGAGGTGCTTCAGGCAATTTCCTTTGTAGAATACCATTCATAAAATAGTCTTTATTTTTACTTCGCAAAATCACATTTAATATCATGCCTATGACTAATCACCATACTATTAGTCAGTACAGCACATTTTTACATGGGTGATATTGCTAAAACATGCACTGCCAACGTACCTGACATTGAAAGAAGATTATGAAAATATGGATTATTAATAACATCACCTACTGTTTTTGTTTTTTCGACATTTGAATGGGTGTTATAGGGATAGTTCATTTACTCACCCTCAAGTTGTTTCAAACGAATGAATGTATGAACACAAAAGAAGATATTTTAATGGATAACCAAACCCCATTGAAAATACCCCCAACAAATACTATGGAATTCAATGGGGCCCATCAACTGATTGGTTACTGACATTCTTCAAAATAACTTCTTTGTGTTCAGCAGAAGAAAGAAATTCATACAGGTTTGGAACAACTTGTGGGTGAGTAAATCATTTTTGGTTGAACTATCCCTTTAAACACTTGAATCTAGCTTTGAGTTTAGTTCTTAATTGTATAATAGAGTCGATGTCATTGATCCAGTCTCCGTAAATAACATGGTAGGCCAATGTCCTTTCATTCAAGAGTGATTATACACAATACCCATTAGATAGCATAACAACTACTGTTATTTAATGCAATGACAGAACTGTGCTTTGAGAATCAAAGTACAGCCTTGTTTATTGCCTTTTGTCTATGTGTTTGTTTTGTGGTAATGGGAATTGCATCTAGTAATTCCCTTCACAGCCAGCAAAGTGAAGCAAACACTCCGGGAGTGTTTGGAACACAGTAAGGAGAATTCCACATGAAATATTCAGCGTGTCACGCTCATATGGCGCGCCGTTACGCTTGCGTGCATAAAGCGTTTGACTCTCCCTGATTGAGTGTGATATATGAAACAGTCTGGTACTTTCTCATATCACCATACTGCATAAATGAAGTACTGAAACCTTGAAGATGATACTAAAGACACCTTCATCTCAAAGCGTCGGTTTCCTATCTGGACCTCTTTTGGAGTGATCAGCGCAGTGCTGCTTTTTCTGCTGGCTGTCCCCATCTGCTGATTTACATATTGATAGATTCACCACGAATGGGAACTCATTTCAGCTTTGAAGATTCGGCTTAGAGCGAATGTGAATTAATTTAGATTCCCATTTCCTGCGCTCATAAGCTCAGGACGACCCTCGCCCGACCTGAAGGAAGAGCGAGGCAGCGTGTCACAATGATTATGTTCACTCAATAAAGATAAGAAAGTGGAATGTAAAATTCAATAAAAGGCCTCGTAACTTGCTGTTTTATAGCAATGTGATCACGTTCGTAAGTATACACAGCCATTCACAGACATTGAAATGTATTAAAGTCGGCATGAAACATGTTGCGATAGTCTTTCCTTCCCTATTGTGATGTATATGTGAGTGAAATGGCTTCTCAAACAAGAAAAAATGTAGGGCGGGGCTTGATTTTGCTCATGGTGAATTGATTGGATGGTTGTGGTTTGCTATTGGTCGGTCTCATGTGAGTGACAGGTTGCCCCGCCCTTGCGCCTGTGAACATGTCATAAGAGAAGAGATGTCGCTGCAAGGAGGGGAAGTTATTTTGATTAAAGATTAGGAGAACACATGAATGTAAAATAAATAACGATGTCCACGGATAAATAATTCATAATAAATACTGCAATATTCCATAAAAAACAAGAATTGTCCATTTTGATTTTCATGGAAAGATGCATTCTTGTGTGTTTGCAGACACTGAAACGCAATAATGTAATATAAATGTACTTACTAGGGCTTTTCACACTTGAAATAATTAACCCTGGGTCATCCTGGGTTATCTTGCTTCACGTTTCACACTGCTCATAATTTACCCAGGGTTAACAATTAATCCTTAGTATTCATAAACTAACGTTTCACATTGTACATTCCTAAACCCTGGGTTAACGTTCTTGTTTTCATATTTGCGGTGTCAGTGTCATTGATAGGATAAACGCAGCATGCGACCTGTTTACATACAGTAGGCTAGCTCTAGCATTGACCATCCTCGTATTGCCGAGTGTACTATCAAGTTTACTGAATGGACATTTTGGACTGTAAAGGTAAGAATGAAACGGTCTCTTTTTCTCTAAATTTGTCATGTTTTCTGTCAGCATTTGACATTTTTCCTCTAAAACGCTGAATATACCGTCTATGTACAATGCGCAGCGTTTCCGTGACTGAAATGTGAGTATGCGATTGGTTGTCTGTTGCCAAGTGTCTAGCTGTAACATTCTAAAAGGCCTTTACCAAAGTCCCTTTAAGACAAATAATTTCACTCGGCGGCCATCTTTGAAACGCCTCTCGGGCATCCTGGGCATCATGCCCTATCCCTTTGAATGGGGAAACATCAAATTCTCCAAAACTGTTCCCCAACCATACGATTACATTTCATATTTGAAATCACCAATGAAATCTGACAACAGCTGTCTTATAAATGTTTTATCCAAACGCTCGAATCATGACAAAAAAACATATTTTTTAGGCTGGATCAAGCTAATGCGCATGCACAGACCTACATGCGTGTCTCTTCTGCCATGTTTCAGAGGCGTGTCTGACTGTTTCTATAGAAACCGGTGCTTCTAACGGCTGCTGCAGTGACGCAATGACTTTACCAGTCAGCGATTGGCTCTTCTTTAGAAGGCGGGACTTATTCCGCCATATTGCGCGTTACACTTTCTCCCATTCAAAACAATACGAGTGACACGTCTTGTGTTATTATATAGTCTTTGCCTGTACACACCGAGACGAATATCGCGCGCGATTATCACCGACGTTTAACGCCTTGTGCCTAAACAAAGGGCGCCAATGTGAGTGTGCTCACCGACGCGAAAAACGCGAGGCGTAAGGCCGTGTGTCCACCTAAGCGTTTTTAGCCAGCTGAAAACGCTAGGCGCTCTGCTTAAAATGCCCGTCTTTGAGCGCTTGAGAGCGCTTCTGCAGCGTAGCGTTTTTTTCTGTTGAGACGCTTTGTTGCTATGATACGGAATATCCGCGTCACTGTTACTTATAACTGATTTTGCAGGTAATTTGTTTCAGGCTAAAAATGTTCACACAATGTGGAATAACTTGCTATGTATGTTCGGAGACCAGCAATATTAATTTCTCATCCATTTTGTTTCTGTTTGTTGATGTCGCTGTGCAGCAAGAATGTGACAGTCGGTCGGAGTTGTATTTGTCCGGCCCCTCCTCCACTCTGATTGGACGGCTGGCTAAAAAGTGACAGTGATGAGCGCAGCGTTTTACTCAAAGTTGAACATTCTTCAACTCGAGGCGACCTGTAAAAAACGCCCAGCTCTCAGCGCTTGAGCGTGAAAAAGACGCTCAGCGCCTCGTTGCGCTCCTGGCGTTTAAAAAACGCGGCGTTCCCATTGAAAACAATTGAAAAAGTACGCTCGGAGCTGGAAAAAACGCTTAGGTGGACACACGGCCTAGCGTCATTTTTTAAAAACGCCTCGGGTTCGTTTTTTGGTTTGACGCGCCGCGTTAAAAACTGTCCGACCATTGAGATTGGTGCTTTTGTTTACATGCCTGGATCTGCTGAAGTTGCAGTAAAACACGACTTGGTGGCGCTCAAGCACAAAATGGTCTTACTCTTACCTAGCACACATTAATACCAAGACGACGAAGAGAACGTAAGTAGTCGAGGAAGACCCCTACAAACTACCCATGCGTCTCAAACAGCTCCCTAGCTTCCTAGGTCGTGTTCAGTAAATGAATGTGGCCGACTCCCTGATCAGTGCCCTGACTAGTGAACTAGGGAGCTGATTGAGATGCACAATATGGGTTCTCTGCCAGTTCTTGGCCACACCGTATTATTTCTGTAGTTTTACTGTTTGTTTTTTCTTTTACATTCAAGAAATATAGTTGAGAATGTCTATTTCATAAATGTTTATTTGCACTACCGTTCACTTGTACTACTGTCATTGTGATTTATTTGCCCTACCGTTTCTGACTATCTCTCATCTCATATATCCACTCTGCGCAGCGCATCACCAGTGAAAATCGCTTGGGTATGAACACAAAAAACGTCTCGAAAAACGCTGACGATAAACACGTGCGATATTCGTCCCGGTGTGTACAGGCCTTAACACCGCATCGTTTCACACTATACAATTTTGGCACCGCAAAAGCGGTGTTAACCCCACTTCTAAATTACAAGTGTGAAACGTTACCCGGGGTTAAAAGCGGTATTTAGAACGACGATAATCCAGGGTTAAGCACAGTGTGAAAAGTCCTTCTGAAATATATTTATAATGTAATAAAAAAAATTAGTTTTTGATTCTAAAGGTGCATATGTAAATACCTTTCCAATGCTGTCAATATTTCAGCGTATATCTTGAAATGTAGCCTACAATAATGCATGTGCAAACATTACGTACAAATATCTACAAATTCTGAGATCAGGCTGTTTATAGCAAAAAAAAAGTTTTAATTCTGGTAAAACATCATAATGAAATAATATAATATGAAATTTATATTTAGCTTGCTAAATGTTTTATCACATTATTATTATTATTATTATTTATTGATGTTTTCAGAATATATGGCTAATGTTATTTACCAGTAGGGACTAGTGTCACTTCAACTATCTATGCAATAAAACACGAAAAGAAAAAGGACAAAAACATGATTTTACAATGCAAAATTCTAGGCTCCTCGTTGGCATCTGTGGTTGAAAATTAAAAAATTATCTCATCTTTATAAAAAATCTAATATTCTCATAACTTAATTTACTTTACCAACAGCTCTCTGCACTGAGAACAAAACAGCCATTTTGTATTTACAGTTTAGGCCTCGACACCTAAATGGGTTTTGCTGATAAATAACTTCTGACAGTTTAGTGAACATATACTTGTGTTCTCTCCATACCCTGCATGAGCCCTAAATGGTTTTATCTTTCTCTTTTAAAACTTTGGAGTGATGCCACGCTCTCAGCATGGCTGAATTGATTAATTATTTATTAGCTCTTGCCATTCACAGACTGTCAAAGTGAATCTGAAACACCAGCAAATGTAACGCATCATCAAATCATATTGAAATGCAAACAATGGGGTACATGCATATGCAAATTGATCTCAAAATTGACCCAGTGTTGTGAAGGCGCATTGAATGTGGCAGATGGAATTTAAAAGCCTTCAGTTTTACTCTGCTAAGCAGCTTACTGCTAATTATGGAAAATGATTTTCTTCACGTTTGTTTGGTGCCGTAACGCAGCCGTTAAAGAAGCGGATGGCCTGACAGGAATTAATTGATTTATGGTTTTGCGGTGCCATAGTGCATCTGATGATTAATTAATCAAAATGGATGATCAGTGCTTTTTGGTTCCTTTGAGCATCAGGATGCTGATCTTATCATGCATAGCCTAACATTAAAACTACTTTTTGTTTGAATTAGACCTGATATTGTGCATGCAACTAAAGCCTGGATTTTCATATTGGACAACCAATGTCTGTAGAAATTGTTGATACAGTTTTAAATGCACTGCCTTAAAATTACCTACACTATAAAAAAGAGATCATTTGAAGTTGTAAATAAAACAAAGATTATTGTAGTACGTTTTACAAGAAAATGCTATTTCAGTTTTACAGTAACACTTTACAATAAGGTTCCATTTGTTAACATTATTATAATCAGAAAGGTCTGAGTCTCAAGGTTCTATATTTTGTGGTAGAAGTGATATTTGGACAGAAATTTATTAATTTGTTACAGGAGAACGCATTAAAAAAAAAAATTCAATGGAACGTGGTGACACCTGGTGGCTGTTTTTGGTACAACGCCTAAACAAACTCTCATAGTAACTTTAATTTTTGTGATATCAACTTTAACATTTAGATAAAATGGCTTTGGTTTAATTTTAGAGTAAAAATATTTTGTAAATATATGTTTCATGTAAAATAATATTTAGTACAGTTCATTTGATTTATAGTAATCATGTTGGAAAGGTCACGCATGATGTAGGTAACTCCATCTCATTTTCTCATCGTTGTTTTACCTTTCTGTGTAAAGGACGTTTGACTTAGTCTTTGCCTGTTCGCTTTGTGAACACTTGCTCAGTACTTCCGCCTAGGTCATGCGGGACCTTTCCAACATGATTACTTCATGCGTGGTACATCGCAGAGCAGTGCAAGATGAGCATTTGTGGTTAAAAAGTATATAATTTTTTTTTTTTTTTTTTAAATGACTGACTGTTTTGTTAGATAAGACCCTTATTCCTCGTCTGGGATCGTGTAGCCCTTTGAAGCTGCACTGAAACTGACATTAGGACCTTCAAACTGTTGGTCCCCATTGAAGTCCACTATATGGAGAAAAAATTCTGAAATGTTTTCCTCAAAAACTTTGATTTCGTTTCAACTGAAGAAAGAAAGACATAAACATCATGGATGACATGGGGGCGATTAATTCTGAAGTGAACTAGTCTTTTAATTTCATCATCTACTACTAATACATTACTAAAAACAAAAGTTTTTTTACTTCCAAATTTCACATTTTTATTTTTCCATGTGTTACTGCTGTTTCCTTGTCAAATGTACTAGAGTGGAAATTGTTTCTTCCCCATTTTTTCACTATATTGCAAAATGTATTTAGCTGTGCTTATTAATTATGCAGGGAATATTAAATATGTGCATATGTTTTGGATTATTGGGATACTGGGCCACTGAAAGATGATTAACAGGCTTTTTACCAGTAAATTCCTGTGGGTATTTTCCCAGGCTATTTTATAAATTGTAAATTTTTAATGGCATGGGAATGACATGGATGATTTGAACAGGATTAAAGTCATGGAGAAGCTCTATTAATTATTACATTATCCCACTTCGCCCATTTAAAACAGCATCCGAATAGGGCTTTAGTTTCATTAAATACCATGTTAAGCATTATTAATTAATCTAAACTTTCTCATTAACACTGACAGCCCTAAAGATTTTTTGTCTCCAATGGGACCCCATCTTGCGCCATCTTGTGGCACTCGGTTTGAAAGCCCATTGCATAGTACATCAAACTCTTTTATTCCAGAAAATCCGCTTTTCCATTATATTCCCCCTTCAAACCCATCTTCACAGTTACGCCTAATCTGAAATGGCATTACTAAAGTGTGTATCATATCTTCATATTATGGCATAATGTTCTTGGGATGGCACCCCTGTGGTTTGTAATATGACTCTCGGGGAACAACACATCCATGACACTTCAGCTGCATAAATCCTCTCTGTTTTGAGGGGACTTTAAATACGACAAGCTCTCCAATCCGCAGCGAGTTCAGCCGACCATACAGAGGAGTTCTGAAGAACTCAATTCCTCGCATTCAGTATCTACCGAGACCTCATTAAAAAACAGGCCAGATCTTGAAGGCATGATGTTGAATTTTAAGACACAATGCAAGCGTGCTAGGTTGCTCATAAGATTATTCTCTGTGTTGCAACCTTGAAACGACACTGTGTGCGGTTGCTCATCTTTGCTTTTGCAAATTTAATAAAGCTCTAACATGAAGTCAAATTGTAGAAAAACATTGGTTTACACTTTCCAGAGGATTTTGAATGATAATCCAATCCTCATTGTTTTCTGCAATAAAAAAAATCATTAAATGTAATTAAATTTGATTAAATTAAAATTTCATTAAATGAAAAAGGACCTATTATGCTTTTTTTTTCTTCTTCATATTTTTCTTTCTTTACTGTGTAATGTTGCTGTTTGAGCATGAAAAATGTCTGCAAAGTTACAAAGCACAGTCACTCTAAAGGGAGTTATTCTCTATATCAGTGCGCACTGTTTCTGAACTCCCTGAAACTCCTTGATTGTAGTCTTGAGTTTTCTTTTGGGAATGAACACATCACAATATTTCTCATTTAAACAGTCACAGCCCAAGGCATATGCAAAAAATGGGAGAGGCCTGGTTGAGTTAGTAATGTGTTATGCTGCATTCACGCGACCTCGTATTCACCGGAATCTTGAAATGACAACACGTGACATTATATTTGGAGCTGTTCACATCATTTTGGTCCTTGGACTGGGAATTATGTGTTTCCATGGCACCACTATCAATGTATCAACAAGAACTATAACTGACTTCAGCCCCAGTCTAAATCAACTGAAGATAAGACATTATATCTCTCATGATCTCAGTAGAGGAGGATTTTCTTTTCTTCATTTATTCTGCTTGTTAACAGCAGGTGTTCATCACTAATGCTCATTCATCACTTAATTAATCGCTTAATTATCTCATTAACTTTAACTCTGCTTCAGTGTTGCTTTAACACTATTTAGAGAGGGACCATATGTACTCTGGTGATTTTGCTGTGTAGGTTTACGTATATCCCAGCCACTGCACTAGCCATTATTTTTAATCAAAGGAGACGTAGGCATGTTATCCAAGCATTTATGGCAAGGAAAGCCCCTTATACTTGGGAGCGGCCATGTTTGAGGTGTTTCTGGGTGTTCTTCCCTCTTACCTACTTTAAGGTCTTGATAAATTCAAATTGTGGCATTTCTTTGTTGTTTAGAATCCAGTAGTCCCATAATACTTTTGTCTTTTGAGTTTAATGAAGAACTCTCATCTTCTGTCCAAACAAACCGCGCCCTCTTTAAACATATATTCCAGATGACCTGTAAATGCGAAAAAACTGTTTCCATTGCAGTTTTGCGAAATATTCCTTTTTCGAATTGCCTGAAAAACCACATCATGTGAGCGTAAAACGTTTTTGCAATCTATGGGAGTTTTTGCGAAATTGAGGTTTCCATTGGCCGTATTTTCAATTTGCGTAATTTAAAGGGTAATGGAAACGTGGCTAATGAGCTTTTATCATTTATTGCAGGGACATCGACATTTTCACACCCCTAAACATGGCACAGAACAAAACAAACTGTGATTAGTTGCTTTACATGTCGGTCCTGTTCCTTAGCCAATGAAAGCTGTGAAGGAGTCCAAACATTCTGCCGTCAGTCTGAAGGTTTGACTGCATGGGACTAGTAGAAAGCAGCAGTTATGGTAAGAGGAGTGACATTTCCGAAACAAGATTGACATGGTTGACCAATCACAACACACTTTTCCAACCGGCCAATCAGAGCACTCTGAAGGAGGGGCTTCATAGAGACAGAAACTAAACAGAAGACAGAAGAGAGGTGCTGCAACAATGCAAAATATGGAAAAAAAATGTTTTTTGAACATTAAAGCATGAAAACATATTCTAGTAGACCCCAAAAACAAAATCCAGACTTATAATATGTCCTCCTTAAATATGCAATCGTGTTGCATTCTTCAGCAATCTCATTGGTCCAAATATGTTAAAATCAAATAGCCTATGTTTTGCTAAAAGTCTTTAGGTCTTTTAAGGACAGACAAATTAAATTGAATTGCAATGGAAGCTGTCTTAGCATCAGGTTTAACGCACCTACAACTAGAAACAAATTAAAAGTTCATTGCTTTTTAGGGCACAACCACAACACATAAATAGATGTGTTGCTTCAGATAAACAAAGCCCTCATTTAATTGATCAGTGTTGCCTGCATAGCTCTTCCTCTGTTGGCACTCTCTCTTCTTATTTTCAGCTTATACACAGTGGAGTATTTCAAGGTCACAAAGCACTTGGTCTGAACCAAGAACTGTCAGAATCAAACAAACCAGAGTTTTCCAGGAGAACAGGCAGTCAGATGAGATGAAAGTGACAGTCATTTCTTACAAAATCCTCTTTGGTGGAATCCTCTCATAAAATCCACCCACTTCTTGTTGTTGGTACAGGCTGCACGTACATCATGCACTTGATTTCAGGTAATTGACAATAAGGATAGATGCAAAACAGGATGGTGTGTCATTCACCAGGCTTTGCATTTGAATTGAGCTTGAATTGAGGCTGCAAACAGAATGCTGAATTATAATTCAAACTTGGATGGAAGTAGAAGTGTAAGTATGTCAATCCAAAGCATTTCAAAGAAAATGCACATAGGCTACTGTGCGTGTACTGTATACTTCAGAAAATGCTTAAAAATATTGGTGTAGGGTTTACATTGAAACAGTTTTCACTCGAAATCACATGGTAAGTGATACATCAAATTAATCATTACATTTTTTTTTAAGTAGAATGACTGAAATTGTATTTTCTTGTAAAATATAGTTTGCTTTATTTACAACTTTTTTTTTACTATTTGTCTTTTTGACGCAAGTTTTGTTTAAAATATCTAAATACATGTAAATTAAAAGCTCAAAAGTCTTAATAAATTTTATGCAATAAGATAGATATCCCAATCCAATAATGGATATTTAGAAAATATTAAAACGCTATATAAGAATTTTCATGTATTAATCACATTTTCATTTCTAACATGTGAACAGCTTGTAATGAAACTAAAAAAACGAGACCTTTCCCGACTTCCTAGGTTGTCTGTGAAAGCCTGCAGACTGATTTTTATGTGAACAACTTGGGGCGTTTTTTCCGGAAAAATCGAGGAGGATGTGACGTTACGCGCGCTCCGGAAAATCTCTCTTCTAAATAACACATGCCGAAGGAACCATTCTGACAATGTGCCAAGCCAAGAAAAGGGATTAATTAAAACTACAGTCTCACATAGCCAGATCTATAGTCTCAAATATTTATAATCAGATTATCAAAACAGTGTAATTTCAATTACCTCATCTGTCAACATGATTCTGGTAAATTGCAGAGCTGCTGCAAACATATCCACATCTTTGTGATCAGATGCTTTAACTGCTTATTTCTCACCGCTGTTATTTTTGTTGTGTGTTTATAAATGACTATTGAGAGGAAAGCGCGCACCGCATTCTCTTGTACATTAAGCCGAGTTCAGACCAAGGTTATAGCTAATCGTTAACGAAAACGAACGAAAAAACGAAAACTAGGTGGGAAAAAACATTATCGTTAACTGAAATAAAATAAAAACGAGGCATTACAAAAAAACGATAACTAACTAAAACTGTAATGTGTGTTTGGCAAAACTAACTAAAATAAAATAAAATTATAGATTAAATGTCTTTAGTTTTCGTCTTTATCAATGTCTTTCATAGAGCAAATAACGTTCAGCTGCATTTCCTTTCCCTGCGTCTCACACACACACACACACACACACACAGCCTCCATGAGAACGAGTGTTCGACTATGAAAGCAAGTTGGCTAAAGGTTGGTATCTCGTGAACACCTTTACACAAACACACATTAAAAGGTGGTATAAAAAATATTTTTAATTCTGAATATAACTTTGTCAGTGTGTTAATGTCGACGCTTGAAGTGATTGCTACTATAGCAAGTTAACTAGTCGCAAGTTTGAGGTAAAATGCACTTGGGTTGTCGATGTCAAAACACTATATAAGCTGTGATTCAAATATTAAATAATGTAATTTGTTTACTCTTACACTGAATGTTTGCTGCTTCAATCCAAATATGTTTGCATAGTTCAACCAAAATGAAAATTACTGTGAGAAAAAAAATCAAGTTTACAGAGTTTGAGTCACTGAAGGTAAACCTGCGTTGCTCATGGTGGTTAACGTTACCTCTCTTAACGTGCTCTTGCTAAATGGCAAGGATTGCACTATGGACTATTGCACCTTTTGTATGTTTTCATTTTTTTTAAACTGTATTTTGTTATAATTCTGATTTTTATAACGAACAAGCTGCGATGTCACATTTCCGCTGCTTTGTTGTGTGTTAAGAATTATCTAAACTTATCAAATCATCAAAATCAACGACATGTATGTTAGACCCAATGCCGACTAAACTACTGAAAGAAATGCTTCCAGAGGTCGTAGGTCCACTTCTTGATATAATTAATTCATCTTTAACACTAGGACACGTGCCAAAAACCTTTAAGCAGGCTATTATCAAACCTCTTATTAAAAAACCTCAACTAGATCCGAGAGATTTAGTAAATTACAGGCCAATCTCGAATCTACCTTTTCTGTCAAAGATACTAGAAAAGGCAGTTTCAACACAACTGTGTTCCTTTTTAGAAAGAAATGGAATCTGTGAGGATTTCCAGTCAGGATTTAGACCATACCATAGTACTGAGACTGCTCTCGTTAGAGTTACAAACGATCTACTCCTATCATCCGATCGTGGCTGTATTTCTCTATTAGTGTTATTAGATCTCAGTGCTGCTTTTGACACTATCGATCATAACATTCTTTTAAAAAGACTTGAAAACTATATTGGCATTAGTGGAATTGCTTTGGCATGGTTCAAATCATACTTATCTGACCGTTATCAGTCTGTGGTAGTTAATGAAGAGATGTCGTATCGATCACAGGTTAAATATGGGGTACCACAAGGCTCAGTATTAGGACCGTTGCTTTTCACTCTGTACATGCTGCCCTTAGGAGAGATAATTAGGAAGCATGGTGTTAGTTTTCACTGCTACGCTGACGATACTCAGCTCTATATTTCCTCGCGCCCTGACGAAACCTACAAATTCACAAAACTAACAGAATGCATAGCTGACATTAAAAACTGGATGACAAGAAATTTCTTATTATTAAATTCAGAAAAAACTGATTTCCTAATCTTTGGACCAAAAACTTCTTCACGAAAAAACCTTGAATACTCTCTAACACTTGACGGGTGCTCCATTAAACCTTCGTCCTCAGTTAGGAACCTGGGTGTGCTCTTTGATACCAATCTTTCATTTGAAAGTCATGTTTCTAGTATCTGTAAAACCGCCTTCTTCCATCTAAAAAATATATCTAAATTACGACATATGCTCTCAATGACAAATGCGGAACAGTTGGTTCATGCATTCATGACCTCAAGACTAGATTATTGTAACGCTCTACTGGGTGGTTGTTCTGCTCGGCTTTTAAACAAACTACAGTTGGTTCAAAATGCGGCAGCTAGAGTTCTTACTAGAACCAGAAAGTATGACCATATTAGCCCAGTTCTGTCAACATTACATTGGCTCCCTATTAAACATCGTATAGATTTTAAAATCTTGCTACTTACTTATAAAGCTCTAAATGGTTTAGCTCCCCAGTACCTAAGTGAGCTCTTAATGCATTATAGTCCTTCACGTTTATTGCGATCTCAGAATTTAGGCCAGTTGATAATACCCAGAATATCAAAATCAACTGAAGGCGGCAGATCATTTTCCTATTTAGCACCTAAACTCTGGAACAATCTTCCTAGCATTGTTCGGGAAGCAGACACACTCTGTCAGTTTAAATCTAGACTAAAAACACATCTCTTTGCTCTTGCATACACATAACACATTATCAATACATTAACATTTTTCAAATCCGTTAAAGGATTGTTACGCTGCAATAATTAGGTCGGCCGGAACCGAGAACATTTCCTATAACACTAGATATACCTGTACATCAGAACAAGAATGGCATCTACGCTAATATCTGTCTCTCTGCTTATCCTGAGGTTTGCCGGGTGCTGGATCCAGGCCGTATCCAGGTCAGATGGAGAACCTGCGTCTGGACCTGACTACAACGTAGCCCAGGATCCCCGTATCCGCTTACATATATTTATATATAATCGATTTTTAATCTCTATAATAAAAATGTACAATTCAGATTTTGATCTCCATATACATTTACATATATATATCTTCCAAGGGGTTTTTTCCCTCCTAGGACTTTTTTCCCAGTGCTAGCACGCTGGGTTTTTCTCCTAGGGGGTTTTTTCCACCCCTGGAAGTCAGCCGACATTGGCTTAATGTAGCACCATCTTGTATATGTTACATATTACCACGCTTGTTTGTACAGTTTTAACCACTTCCCTTTTTTTTTCTGTGCTTCTAATATGTAAAGCTGCTTTGAAACAATTACCAATTGTAAAAGCGCTATATAAATAAATTTGACTTGACTTGACTTGACTTGTGTGCGTGAGGCGCGGGCGCGATCAAACGGCTGTCTTTGCAGTGGACTTGCCTCATCGTCATGGCAACTGTTCGTAGTCAGGTCAGATTACGTCAGAGTTGGTTGCCGTTTGTTGGATGCTCAGACTACCAAACTAACGCCGATTAAACATGTTCAGTCTGGTGAAAACCGAATCAGACCAACGCCAACAGGGGTATCACACCGATCCAACAGACGAGTTTGTTGGCGTTTGTCGGTGCGGTGTGAATTGGCCTTTACACTGAATGTTTGCTGCTTCAATCCAGACGAGTAGGCTTTTGTAAATTTAGTAACTGTTATAGGGTGTGAAAATTGTACAGCTGTGGTATTTGTATAGGGTGTGAATTAAGATGTGTAGATTTTTGGTAGATTTTTTTGGCAATTTTGTGAAGGTGTCACACACACTAAACAAATTGAAAAGCTGTATTTAAAGTTTTTTGTTGTTGTTGTTGTTATTTGTCATGTTCTTTTCTCAGATTGAGCTCCCTGACAATCTGACAGAAATGTCTTGTGGCTTAAAAATGGGTTGAATAGGCTACATGCAGTTCATGCATGTCTTCTTTAGTCTGTTGGCTCTTTAGATTTTTTACTGGCACAAGTCACTTACACATTTTTGCACTTACTGCGGAGTGTTGACACATTTGTGCCCATATGTACATTTTATGGTTTTATTTTTGAATGATTTTTTTCTAAAATTGTATGTTTTTGTTGTTATTACACAATACTTTTGAATCTTGCCCCTGACAAATAACCCAAATTACAAAAAAAGACTAAAACTAACACTAAAACTAATAAAAACTAAACTAAAACTAAGCATTTTCAAAAAATAAAAACTAAACTAGCAAACCCACTTTAAAAACGAATTAAAACTAAACTGAATTTGAAAACAAAAAGTCAAAACGAAATAAAAATAAAAACTAATGAAAAATGCAAAACTATAATAACCTTGGTTCAGACTGCACGCTTTTAGCCCCGATTTTGGCTCGCCGATAGGTTTTGAAAAATAGCCAACAAATGCAGTAGCCCCTCACTACAGAACACTCGAGATCCAAGGGGCGGAGTCGGGTAGGTTAAGGTATATGGAAAGTGGGAGGAGTTGCATCTAGATCCAGGGGGTGGAGATGGGTAGGTTTAGAGCCAGGGGGTGGAGTCAGGTAGGTTTAGGGCTATGGAAAGTGGGAGGAGTTGGATCTAGGTCCAACCCTGCCCCTTGGATCTTGTGTTCTGCAGTGAGGACCATCTCGACAAATGCCCTAAATCACAGGCAAATCGGTGCTCGTTCACGCGAGTGACAGTCACGCAGTGTGAATGAGCAAAGACGCGATCTGAGAGAATTGCAGACGAGTCGCCAACGCCCGTGAGATATTTGGCATGCTAAATATCTGGACCTGTCGGCGATTCAAAATCCTGCTGTGTGAAAAGTGTTCTGACTGAAAACTACATCGGCGATGACCATGATACATCAGCCAATGAGAGAGCAAGAGTTCGGGGAGGAGTTATAGACCACAATATCAGCAAGCATGGCTTGGTTTCAGAAAAACGTTTCATATTCTTCTTTTCTTTTTCTTGTTTTCACTGCAAATCAGCGCACAGGCAATTCGTATTGCAAGCTTCTTGCGGGCTACCATTTTTAATAATAATCCCAGTCTCACGTGAAAACTCCGGTCTTGATATCGCATTGTTTCCTTGTCACATCTCGCGTGTGTTTGGTTGTGAAACGTAGTTTGCGTGCCAGACAGAGCTGTCGGCGATTCTTCTTATTGTAAAGTCATGCAGTGTGAAAAGAACAGTGACCCGACTACTTTGAAAATCGCGGAGTCTGAACTCGAGCAGAACTGAATGAGCAGGAGCAGGAGCTATAAGTTGCTGGCTGCAGTTCAACTAACGGCCACCGGTGTCGCTAACAACAAGGGTTTCTGAATTATATATAGCCCCTTTAACTGGAAAATTACACAAAAACACTCATTAAGAATAGGATTTTTTTCACCGCAGTGTACAATGTGGTGAACATTTTGTATTCTGCATAAAAATGTATAATTATTCACAATTAATGATTCTGCAACTTTTGTTTTAGACTAATGAAATTTAACCATTTCAATATCCTGTGGGTGTAGTATCCAGTTAAATTAAAATCAGCACTAGCCAATTATTCATTTCTGAATTTTTGTCCACCAACAGTGCGTTCAGAACTTCTTTATTCTCTTAGTTTCTAGAATGTAGAGAAGTTTAGTTTCTGTGAAAATTCAAATGATCAATACTCGGTTCTGAGTGAATTTTAACACACATTTGATGATGAATCACTGTCAGGAATCAATAACACAACATATTTTCAAGTGCCTTTGAGCCAAGGGCTGAGAACGGACGGATACATCAAAGACCGGGGCCGGAGACGGATGCCTGCTCGACCCGCCTGCACATCAAATCTGCATGGGCCTGAGAAAGAGCATGTGCTGGGCTAAACCTCAGAGGAATCGCATCATGAAAAGTTGATGTAGTAAAAGACAGAAGGTGCACTAATAAGAGACCAAAAAAGACGGCGAGGAGGGAGCTGAGAACTGCAGGCAGGAGAGAGGATAAAAAGAGACAAGTGAAGAGAGAGAAAACCAGCGGCGTGAAAACTTTCTGCAAGCCTGAATTCTGTCTGATCACAAGCAGAGAGTTTGTGAGACAATTTAGATGAAGCGAAGGGAAGTGGAGCTGATGGATGGTGTATTCTGCTGTGACCACGTCTTCAACAGCAATATTTCTGCTGTTAAACATTTGGACGGAGTGAAGCTTAGTAAATGAGCATTAGATAGCGAGAGACGTGAGGGAGAAGGCCAACAGGGCAACAATTTGCTGTCAGTATTGTTATAAAAAGCACCAAAGGCCAGAAGAAGCCATTATCTTATATTTACAGAACTGATATCTCACACAAACAAAAGCAACCTCAACTGAGTTGTTTAAAAAAAAAAAAAGAAGCTCTGACTAAAAACAGTTCTTGCCTTCTAAACAAATCTTTATGATATTTTTATGGCTAAACTTGAACATAAATGCCTGCATCTCTCACTGTAAAAAGTGCTTACCTTAAAGAGGTATTTCTACCTGATTTAACCCATAAACATTAGTATAAATGAATGTAGGTTGATTTACTCGCCCTCAAGCCATCCTAGGTGTATATGACTATCTTCTTTCAGAAAAACACAATCGGAGATATATTTAAAAAATATCCTGGCTCTTCCAAGTTTTATAATGGTAGTGAATGGGGGGCCAATTTTAAAGCCCAAAAAATGCATCCATCCATCATAAAAATACGGCTCCAGAGGTTAATAAAGGCCTTCTGAAGTGAAGCGATGTATTTTTTTGTATTTTTGCGAATACAAAAAAAAAAATTCTGTAAATACAGTTAATATAGATGTTAGGTTACCGTTTTTTCAGCGCTCATTTTAATGTCTTGTTTAATTGTCTTCCACAGTACAAATTACATGCTAAAATTTAATACTTAACATTTAAAAAACAAAGTTTGACATTCACAGTAAAAAGCCACAGTAACAATCATTTTCTTAGTAAATGTATCTACCAAAATGAATTTCATGGAATGGTTCATGGTAGAAGAACTCACTAGGGTATACATTTACAAGGCAATGATGTACAAAAAATGGAAAAGTTTTTTTCGTGTACAGGCGACAATGATGTCAAAACAATCCCCGTTCACACTGATCCGTGAAAATGATTAAAAGCATTGTATTCTGCTGCCAGGCCAGTAGTTGGCAATGTCACTTTGTAAAGAAACACTAAGCGCCTATAGACTGGTGGCTATTTTGTATTTAATGTAAAAAAAGAATAATTACTCAAAATTAGTGATGCAATATTTATGTTTTATCATAAAAATTTTAAGACTTTAAGAAATTTCTCTGTTGTTTCTATCTTGATTTTTACACTCTAACTTCTATCCTGAAGCCCTACGGAAGAGGATTAGGGCCAAGCAATAATAAAAAAATAAAACCATCTCAAGATTAAAGTTGTTAAATTTCAAGAAAAAACTTGTTAGATTTTGAGAAAAAAGTCAAGATAAAATGTTGAGAATAAACTCGAAATTTAACGACTTTTTTTCTCATAATTTAACAAATTTGTTCTCATAATCTAACGAGTTTAATCTCAACATTTTATCGACTTCTTTCTTGAAATTTAATGATTTTTTTCTCGTAATTTAATGAGTTTATTCTCAACATTTTATTTTGACTTTTTTCTCAAAATTTAACGAGATTTTTCTCTAAATTTAACAACTTTAATCTCGAGATGGTTTTATTTTTTTTATTATTGCTTGGCCCTAATCCTTTCCGTATGATGCAAACACAACAAGTTTTAAAGTAAGAAAACTACTTTTCACAAAAGCTGTTCATTAAATGCACCAAACTTCTGCAAGAGGGTGAGAAAAAAACAGCACATACCCATGATGCTTTTCAACATGAATAGCCAATTAGATAATGTATTTTGGGACATTACGCTGCATTCTCTAAAACCAATTCAAGATATTTCTCTTTAAAAAAGAAAAATAATATTTTTAACTTGTTTGGAAGCTAATGATTTCCTGCCTGCATTTGTGTGTGTGTGTGTTTGTAGGTATACGTGTAGGCATTGGCCTGAACTCTGAAAAGAAACCGCTGGAGATTGTGTGAGTGACAGAGCGATGTGTAGGGGAGTCAGATGCTCCGTTTGCAGCAGGAGTGTAATTGGACTGAAAGACATGTGTTTGTTGAAGATAACGTGCCACGATCCAGCGGCCTCACGCTGCCTGACCTCATTCGTCTGGATTCATTCTAAATCTATCAGCTCATTTGGACGCACAGACACCTGAAGTGAGAAGGGGGAACAGAGGAAGTGTGTGTGTATCATTGCCAAAGGATTCGCCTAATTACTGCAATGCATCAGCCTTTCTTTTAAAGGCGGGTTGAAGCACTTGGAGTCCATTTAATGCGGTCCATCTTTGTTTTCAACCTAATTTCCAGGTTTTGCTCAGGTAACCCTCTAGGAAAACATGTGTTTTGAGTTTGTACAGCATATCAAGATCAAGAATCAGCATTGAAACCGACTATTATTTCATAATCCACTATTATAGGCCCATTACTCCAAGTAATTCATTGTCAAAGTAGTCTAATAGTCCGTTTCAGTGCTTATATATATATAGAATAACACAAGATGTGTCACTAGTATTGTTTTGAATGGGAGAATGTGTAACGCGCAATATGGCGGAATAAGTCCCGCCTTCTAAATAAGAGCCAATCGCCGACTGGTAAAGTCATCGCGTCACTTCAGCGGCCGTTAGAATCACCGGTTTCTATAGAAACAGTCAGACGCGCGCCTCAGAAGAGACGCGCATTTAGGTCTGCGCATGCGCATTAGCTTGATCCAGCCTGAAAAATACAGTTTTTATGTCATGATTCGAGCGTTTAGAAAATTTATGAGCCGGTTGTTGTTAGATTTCATTGGTGATTTCAGATATGAAATTAAATCGTAAGGTTAGCAAACAGTTTTGGAGAATTTGATGTTTCCCCATTCAAAGAGATAGGAGCTGCATGATGCCCAGGATGACCGAGAGGCGTTTCAAAGATGGCCGCCGAGTGAAATGACCTATATATTTTATTTCTCATTGCATCATTCAAGCATCACTATTTATTATTGCTCTTACGTAGATAATTATACGTTAAAAAATTTGGGGTCAGTAAGATTTTTTAATGTTTTTAAAAGAAGTCTCACCAAGGCTGCATTTATTTGACCAAAAATACAGTAAAAACAGTAAATATTGTGAAATACTATTACAATTTAAAATAACTGTTTTCTATTTTAATATATTTTAAAATGTGTTTATTCCTGTAATGCACAGCTGGATTTTCAGCATCATTACTCCAGTCTCGTGCCACATGATCCATCAGAAATCATTCTAATATGCTGATTTGTTGCAATGTTGAAAACAATTGTGCTTCTTAATATTTTGTAGGAACCGTGATAATATTTTCAGGATTCTTTGATGACAAGAAAGTTCAAAAGAACATAATTTATACGAAATGTAAATCTTTTGTAACATTATAAGTGTCTTTACTATCACTTTTGATCAACATAAAGCATCCTTGCTGAAAAAAAAAAGGTATTAAATTGCTTTTAAAGAAATGTATTGATTCTAAACTTCTGATGATAGATAGATAGATAGATAGATAGATAGATGGATTGATTTCATCATACATAACCTTCTAGAAACTTCCTAGAATGTTCTAGTAACCACAAAGCGATATTTTCACTGGTGAAATCTGGCAAACAGCATAAGAGATATGAAAAGAGACAGACCGAAAGGTTCTGTTGTTGTGATGTAGTTGGAATATGTGTCATCATTATGCTATATTGAGGATATATATTATTTAAAGATTAGCAGCGCAAACATGGTGGTAACAAAAGGCAAGCAGGTGTTCGACTGTTTCTCAGAGGCGCAGCTCTGCTCTTTCATTTCTCTAACCAGATTAACCTTTAATGAGCTTTGGTGCCCAGTTGTGCTGCCTGTCAGTTACACAGAACAGAAGTTCATAAACTACATGGTAAAAATTCTCTGTACAAAGTCATACTTGACTGAATGTTTCCCTACTGTAGATATTGACCAGCTGTCTGAGAGATGGAGATTTCCCCTGCCCCAAAATGTCCCCTTTAGATGATCCATGGACCTCCTTATCGATGTGTTTTTACCCTCTCTCTGGTTTTCCTTTGCCAAGTCAGACTTGCTCAATCGAGAAGACTAATATTTGATTGATAGCCCACCTGAGCACGGACGCAAACTTAAAGATTTCCTGCCATCTCAAACAATATCAATCTGAGCCCTAATGGGGCTGAAGTCCCTCAGGAGGACATTCAAACGTCTAGTCGCCTCTGCAGACAGAAGGACGCTTCCTCTTCCTGTGCCTAATTTAACAGAGGAGCTGTCTCTCATTTGTAATAGACCAGGATGGTTAAGTTTGACGGCTCCCTACAATGACGGTTTCAGTCATCACATCTCTCTCAAAACAATATTTTCTCTTGAAAATATGAAATGAAAGAAGTTGGAGTGGACAAAATTGTTGTATATATTTACTCAAGAAGACATATGTACTAAAACTATTAAAAATTGTTTTCAGTAACTGAAATAAATAAATAAATAAAATATATAAATTTGAGGAGAAACACTTAAACTAAAAAAAAAAAAAATGTATGAATTAGAAATGTTGCCTTTTAAAACATTTTAAAATATTTTAAAAATCAAAAAGAAATAAAAATGACAAAAGCACACAACAAAATGACTAAACCTTGATAATGAAAATATAAAAATAAAATCGAATTCAAAATGATAAATACTATATTATATAAATAATGCAAAAATAACACTGCTTTAAACATCTAATGAGCTTCTGAAATTACTGAAGATACATTTACAGATTCTTAAACTATATATTTTTAATATGCAAAAATATAGTGTCCATCTTTGAACTTGGTCTTATTTGTTTTTACAGTGATTTTACCATGGTTAAAGGGTTAATTCATCCAAAAATGCAATTTCTGTAAATGTTTACTTGTGTCATTCCAAACCGGTATGACTTTATTTCATTTGTGGAACACAAAATATACCCCCAAATCAATCAATCAATCAATCAATCAATCAATCAATCAATCAATCAATCAATCAATCAATCAATCAATCAATCAATCAATCAATCAATCAATCAATCAATCAATCAATCATCCTATATTTGTGTTCCATAGAAGATAGTGTCATACATGTTTGAAACGACATGAGGGTGAGTAAATGATACATTTTTTTCAATTTTTAATTTTTTTTTTAGCATGTTTCTAAGCATGATGGGCAGAATTCCATTTAGTAATTCGTAGTAGTTTAGTAGTTCATTTAATATTGATTTCAGCGAAATGTATTCTTCATTTTGCAATACCGTTATTGTTGTTTTCTTAGCTTTAAGCTGATCTACAATATATATTTCAAATCAATATTTCATGCAAAATAAATCCCTTTCACATTGTTGTGATTTATTTTGTGAAAATGAATGGCTTTCTATTAATCACCCCTTACTTATTAAACTGGAATGTGAGGAAGCGCTCAAACGACCAAAGAACTGCACGCATCACCTTTAAAATACAGTTCAATTGATATTTAGTCACGTGTTTGTATTACAACTTGGCTCATCCAATCAGATTTTAGAGGTGGAACTATGCATTTGGCAAATAATATTTTCATAGATTTGTATAGCATACGCTCTCTCTTTCTTTGAAGACTCAAGTAGCTTTATTGTCCCTCTCTCTCCCCATGTCTGAGGTGTAGCTGGCTTATTTGGTGATTGATTCTCCTGCAGTGCTGCAGTCATAATGAGGTGGCAGGTGTTTGGGAAATGCTAAAGGTAGCAGATCTCCCATCACTCAACTCACTTCCAATTAAACTCATATGGCATGTCCTTCGCTCTACGATGGCTGTAATGGAATTAAAACGAACAAGAAAGGTGACGTCTAACTGCGTATGTGCCACTAAACTATTTATTCTGCTGGGAGAAAGACTTTTCTTTCATTATTTATGTGAAGAAATAAATGAGCAGTTCTCATTCCAGGGTTACGGCACAGACTGCTGACTCAGAGCTTTGGACCGGAGCACTTAATTCCCTAATCTGTATTCCTTGGGCCTGTGGAGTACAATACGTTCACTTGTCAGTATTCCTGCTTATAAAGCTCATTTGAGCTCATATATTTTAGACTGAATGGAATAAATACTAATAGCTTTCACTCCTTTCTAGAATTAAAAGTGATTTTAGACAAGGCAATCTAAAATAAAGAAACATGCAAACTCTAAAGAAAGGTTTTTGTAGACATTTTTTGCAATTTTGTTTGGTGCCACTATAGAGGCACTTCACCTTCAAGAGGACATATAGCAAAAATTAATTGCTTTACAACTGAGAAGAAAAGCATAGTTTGTTGTATTTTTTTGGGTGAACTGTTACTTTTTATTTTACGAAAAGAAAAAAGAAAAAACAAAACAAATTGGCGTATCCATGATGCATCAGTATATAAAGCTAATAATAATGGGAAGTGCTGGGTAGATACTTCCGTTACTGATTCCAAATTACATGATTAAAATTGTAGTTAGTTACGTAATCCATTTCATTACATATTTCAGGTAATATAATCGGACTACTTTTTGAGTAATTTTAGATTACTTTTGACCTAACGCGTTTATTACATTGAATTGAACAGGATAATATTGTTACATTTTGATATAAAAATACAAAGAGAAAGAAAGTATATTCCAACAACACGAAGTGCATTAAACATTACACCATGGTTTTCCAAACTGGGATTTGTGAAGGAATCGTGTGAATACGAGTATTTAAAAATGTAATATAATCTAATTACAAGTGCTTAATTTTTGGAATCTGATTATGTAATCCAGATTACATTAGTGTTGTTATAAGTACTGACCGTGATACCAAGTTTTGAAATGTTAAAAATGTGACACTTTGAGCGCTGTTGAGCGGATTCGTAAACACCTCTGATTGGCCATTGTGTTCACACACTCATCAGATATGTCTGTGATTGGCTACAATGATCAATGGGAGCGTTTGAAAGCACATGGAAGTGTTTGAAATTGAAAGCTTTTTGAAAATTGAAGTGGGAGCATTTGAAGGCAGGTTTGAATGCCAACTTTCTAACGCTTCCATCTGTATCTGTCTAAGTGCTCAGTGAAGAGCGTCATTGATGTCTATTTACAACATGTTTTTATATCTGATGAACACTTGAACATAATTGTTAATCAGAGGTGTTAACGAATCCTCTCAAAAGTGCCTGAAGCGTCACATTTTTAAATTTCAGTACTGACCTGTTATTGCGGTCAGTTCTTTTGACAACACTAGATTACATGTAATCGGTTACTAGCACTGATAATGGGTTTTATTACTTATTTGACATATATATGTATAAACAGAGTTGGGTAGATTACTTATGAATTATAATAAGTTACTGATTACAAATTACATGGCAAAATTTGTAATATACAGTAATATAATCTCTTACATTACACATTTAACGTAATCTGACTACTTTTGGATTACATTTAGATTACTTTTGTGCTAACCCTTATTTGATGTCACAAATATTGTAGGATAATCTTGTACTATTTTGACAGATCAAAGAAAAAATATTTTCCAAAAAATATATTCTACTCACCAACAAGAGCTTCAACAGAAGTGTAATGTATAGACAGTTAATACTTAAAAATACTAAAACTAATGTACCTGTTTACGGAAGAGGATTAGGGCCAAGCAATAATAAAAAAATAAAACCAATCTCGAGATTAAAGTTGTTAAATTTCGAGAAAAAAGTCGAAATAAAATGTTGAGAATAAACTCATTAAATTACGAGAAAAAGCTCGTTAAATTTCAAGAAAAAAGTCGAGATAAAATGTTGAGAATAAAGTCATTAAATTACGAGAAAAAAGTTATTAGATTATGAAAACAAATTCGTTAAATTATGAGAAAAAAATTCATTAACTTTCGAGAAAAAAAGTTGAGAATAAAGTCGTTAAATTACGAGAAAAACTTGTTAAATTATGAGAACAAATTCATTTATTCTCAACATTTTATTTTGATTTTTTTCTCGAAATTTAACAACTTTAATCTCGAGATGGTTTTATTTTTTTTCTTATTGCTTGGCCCTAATCCTCTTCCGTACCTGTTAGTGTTTGCTGATAGTAACACTAAATAAAACAAAATCTTAAGATTTTAAAACATATTTTCTTAAAATTAAGTAAATTTAGAAAACAGCATCATTACAAAAACATATGTTGAAAAACATGAAATTCACAGCAATATCACTGCTGCATCAAATATTTAATCTATATTTCATATATTATTACTATATTATTTCATATATATTATTTCATATATATTTCATATATATTCATCCCCCTCACCGCCGGAAAAACTTGAAGAATCACGAACGTATATAAGCGGCAGTTTTATTATGAAAAAATATAAAGGTAAAAAAAAAAAAAAAAGAAAAATTAGGAGAATCAATGAATTGTGAACAACTTACTGCCATTGTGTAAATAATATGTAATCATGTAATCTGTAAAAAAGTAACTGTAGTCTGATTACGAGTATTTTAAAAAGTAGTTTACTCTAATTACAAGTACTTGATTTTTGGAATCTGATTACGTAATCCAGATTACATGTAATCAATTACTACACAGCTCTGTGTGTATATATATATATATATATATATATATATATATATATATATATATAATATATTAAAAACGCTGTATTATGCTGCCAGGCCAGTAATTGGCGATGTCAGTTTGTAAAGAAACACTCGGTGCCTATAGACTGAACACGTAACACACATGTGCATTATGTCACCATTTTCGCTAATTCACATAAGGAGACGATAACGATTTTGTTTTCAAAAACTCACACTTTGAAACTCGGTTTCAAAAGTTTGCATTTTCAGGCCCCCAAAACACTATTGTCATGTAAATAAAAGGCCAGAAAGTTTTTAGTTGAAAACGGTGTTGTGTAAATGGTCACTAAATCCTAAACCAAGGAGTTATTGCTTTAGTATTTGTTTATCATGTATAATTTATATGCAATAGATAAATCTGCTTAAATTCACTGTCAAACAAGCAGTTTTACCACCCTAATGGCACCCCCAACATAAAATACTGTCTTTCTGCATGTCTGGGAATGAGTGCGAAGCCTGTAAATGAGATTTATGCCTTCAGTGCTGATTTTAGTCCCACTGTAATGTATGCTTGTAGCTGCCTCTGGAACATTTATACCGCTGACGTCGGCTCATGCTAATCACCTCATGACTTTGATGTGTCCATCAGGAACTGTGAGAATGTTTGGCTTTAGTCTTAAAGGCAAAAACGCTCTCAAGTGTGTTTTCAAGAGTGCTGATCACTATAGATCTTTTTGAGCTTGACAAGAAGAGGGTAGAAAAAGTTTCTCATATCTATGACAACAATCCTAGATAGCTTTGAACTGCACACCAAAGCCACAATTTTCCACTTGTATAATTAGATCACACCAGTGCCATGAACATTTGCCGGTGTGTGATGGTTCAGGCATCCATCTCAACATTTTTGCTTGGCATTTCATTATTGAGGCCTTCTGCATGAAAGAGCAACCAATATCCTTCAATATAGCTTCATCTGGGCCGCAGGTGCTTGGCTGTGCATTGTATTTTGGGATACAACCAGGAACTGGAAGATGCATTGCACTATTTTTGCTATTCCTATGATTTCTGGTTAGCGATTACTGATGGGTTTTTCTCAGGAACTGCCCTTCTCAAAAAGCTAGAGCCAGTATACTTGAAGCACCTTAGCTATAGAGCACAACAGTTAGTTTGCAGAAGTAAAAATTCCTTTAATTTTCTATAGAGATATTGATTTTTAATGATTCTGCACAAATATTTCAAGTCCAAACATGAGGTTATTACCCAGCAAGCAATAGCCATCATTTCACCGTCTCGGTTAACTATAGACCCGATATAGTCCGGCTATGAGTAACCCACTTTTAGCCAAAGTAGGCTGTGCGTAGCTACGATTTAGCTCGTAGTTAGACCGGCTATTTGTAGCCCACCTTTAGTCAATCCTGATTTATTGTAGTTTTTGGACAGGAAGTGCATGAGATGGTTGATATCCCATCATGTTCGCAATGTCAATGATATCTACAAGATTTAAGTGTCATTTCATGACATGGTCTGTCTGTAGTCACGATTTAGCTCTGAATTGGATAGGCTATGTGCAGTCTGCTTTTAGTCCACCCGGTGAAATTGAGGAAATCAATAGTCTATTTTTTATGGCTTGGCTATAGCCCTGATCCAGACCAGCAATGAGTGTAGCCAAAATAGTGTTAAGTAATTTTCACCCACAAAACTTGTGGGTGACATGATATACCATCAAATGCAAGTAAACATTTGAAACAGCATAGGCCTATTATTTTTGCTGTCACACAATCATAGATATTATATACTGAGACATGACTACTGTCACGCGAGACTTGACAGTTAGTAGAGATCTCGCCATAAACATTTCTATTAATATTTCTGTTAGTGGACATCAGTGTGTGGACGTCAAATTGACATAAAAAAATTGACTTAAATTTGATGTTTTGTTTTTCGACATCAGTTGGACATCAGTGTGTGGATGTCAAATTGACGTCAAAAAATGTACGTCAATTTGATGTTTTTTTCAACATCAATTGGACATCAGTGTGTGGACGTCAAATTGACAAAAAAATTACGCAATTTGATGTTTTTTTTCAACATCAGTTGGACATCAGTGTGTGGACGTCAAATTGACATAAAAAAATGTACGTCAATTTGATGTTTTTTTTACAACAATTGGACATCAGTGTGTGGATGTCAAATTGACGTCAAAAAATTTACTTGAATTTGATGTTTTGTTTTTCGACATCAATTGGACATCAGTGTGTGGACGTCAAATTGACGTAAAAAAATGTACGTCAATTTGATGTTTTGTTTTTTCAACATCAATTGGACATCTGTGTGGACGTCAAATGGACGTCAAAAAATTGACTTCAATTTGATGTTTTGTTTTTTCAACACCAATTGGACATCAGTGTGTGGACGTCAAATTGACGTAAAAAAATGTACGTCAATTTGATGTTTTGTTTTTTCAACACCAATTGGACATCAGTGTGTGGACGTCAAATGGACGTCAAAAAATTGACTTCAATTTGATGTTTTGTTCTTTCAACATCAATTGGACATCAGTGTGTGGACGTGAAATTGATGTCAATTTGATGTTTTTTTGACATCAATTGGACATCAGTGTGTGGATGTCAAATTGACATGAAAAATTTACGCAATTTGATGTTTTTTTTCAACATCAGTTGGACATCAGTGTGTGGACATCAAATTGACGTAAAAAAATGTACGTCAATTTGATGTTTTTTTTTCAACACCAATTGGACATCAGTGTGTGGACGTCAAATGGACGTCAAAAAATTGACTTCAATTTGATGTTTTGTTTTTTCAACACCAACTGGACATCAGTGTGTGGACGTGAAATTGATGTCAATTTGATGTTTTTTTGACATCAATTGGACATCAGTGTGTGGACGTCAAATTGACATAAAAAAATGTACGTCAATTTGATGTTTTTTTTACAACAATTGGACATCAGTGTGTGGATGTCAAATTGACGTCAAAAAATTTACTTGAATTTGATGTTTTGTTTTTCGACACCAATTGGACATCAGTGTGTGGACATCAAATTGACATTAAAAAATTGACTTCAATTTGATGTTTTGTTTTTTGACATCAATTGGACATCAGTGTGTGGACGTCAAATGGACGTCAAAAAATTGACTTCAATTTGATGTTTTGTTCTTTCAACATCAATTGGACATCAGTGTGTGGACGTGAAATTGATGTCAATTTGATGTTTTTTTGACATCAATTGGACATCAGTGTGTGGATGTCAAATTGACATGAAAAATTTACGCAATTTGATGTTTTTTTTCAACATCAGTTGGACATCAGTGTGTGGACATCAAATTGACGTAAAAAAATGTACGTCAATTTGATGTTTTTTTTTCAACACCAATTGGACATCAGTGTGTGGACGTCAAATTGACATTAAAAAATTGACTTCAATTTGATGTTTTGTTTTTTGACATCAATTGGACATCAGTGTGTGGATGTCAAAAAATTGACTTGAATTTGATGTTTTGTTTTTCGACATCAAATTGACACCAAACAATTGACGTCAATTTGATGTTTTTTTCAACATCAATTGGACATCAGTGTGTGGAAGTCAAATTGACGTAAAAATTGACTTCAATTTGATGTTTTGTTTTTCGACATCAATTGGACATCAGTGTGTGGACGTCAAATTGACGTCAATTTGATGTTTTTTTTTTTTTACATCAATTGGACATCAGTGTGTGGACGTCAATTTGATGGTTTTTTCAACATCAGTTGGACATCAGTGTGTGGACGTCAAATTGACGTAAAAATCGACTTGAATTTGATGTTTTGTTTTTCGATATCAATTGGACATCAGTGTGTGGACGTCAAATTGATGTCAAAAAATTTAATATCAGTATACAACTGTATTCAACTTTATTATTATTATAAAAATTTCCTTAAGTGAATTTTAAGTTTGTATACAAATCAGTTCATTTTAACTTTTAATATTACCAACTGAAACAAGCTTGGAACTGAAACAAGCTTGGATTATAGGGTTTGGCTGTGACAAACGTCCAACACCTGCACGTGCGATGCTTCTCAACAGCAGTACTTTCTGCAGGTAAATACATTTTCCAACCAAAAAAATATTTTAGTTCACATAATGGATATATCAAACCACGGTATATGATTACAGTTAACATTCAAAACCATGGTACTGTCACAGTAGTAGTAGCCTAACCTTACTTGAAAATAGCTTATTTTGAGAAATTCCAAAGTGCTGCGTCATGTAAGCTAATGCTAGTAGCTAATTTACTTAGTGAGTTAATGAGTAAATTAAACACCTTATTTCAGTTTCTCAAAGCTCCTTATTGTTACTGTCATTTATAGCAGCCATCTTTAACCAATATATAACCAATATCTGACAATAGGCTATTATGTCTGGCCCATATACTTTCTTTGCCTGACTCTGGAAATCCCAAAGTCTGTCTGATGCATTCCATTAGCAAGCCATCATCTAGCCATCATTTGTTGGACTTGGATGTTTTGTTTAATCCAGTATAGTTATGACAAGTTGTTCCATATGCATTACCTTTGACTTGGTTGTGCTGTCAGTGTTGGCTGTTCTTGTCTGCCTTTTTTTGTGTGGATGTTTCTGCCACAGAATATATATATATATATATATATATATATATATATATATATATATATATATATATATATAAAAGGTAATTGCAAGATATAAACTCAAAATTGCAAGAAATAAAATCAGAATTGCAAGGTATAAACTGTATAATTTTTTTCTTTTTTTCTTCCTCAGAGTGGTGAGATATAAATTTGCAGTTGCAGTTTATAAAGTAAGACATAAAATTGCAGTTGTAAGGAAAAAAAAGTCCCAAGTACCTCTTTTATTCTGTGGCAAAAGCAAGTTTCCATACATTCATCAAAAAGTAGATAAAGATTAAGTATTTAAAATTATGCAAGTAATGGAAACAATATGCATAGACTTCTTTAATCTTATGCAATTTATAATATCTTATTAGATTTACTTAATCACTGAAATTTACTGGAGTCATACCTTATACATAATATACATCATATACATAAAATTAAGAATAATTCAGGCCATGCAAACATGAGATGTTGACTTATTTTTTACAGTGCAAATGTTTCCCTTTTGATATTGTGAAGACAAAAATATGCAAATTATAAAAAAGAGAAAAGTTTACAATTTCTTCTTTGACACATCACACCACATAGCACTTTGTCTTTGTCTTGGTTGAGGAATTTATTTCCTTGGAAACTTGGAAAATAAAAAATGACCCTTTGCAGATAAAATGGAGTCCCTTTTATCAAATCTTTTGCCTTGAGGTTGAGCCAGTGAATATTTCTACTGCTGCTGTAAATGTGCTGCTGCAGAGGCTGAAGTTCATCTCTTGGCCTTTAGTTCAAAGACGCTTCAGTGTTCAAGTTTATAAGACAACAGGGAGCTTCTCTCATGTCTAAGTCCCAGAAGGCTCAGCGTGAGTCCTTGACAGAATCCTGGTGGATGTGCGCAGCATGTGAGCTTTTTCATAGTTCCTCAAATCAAGTGTGGCTTGAAGTCAACAGTTTTAGGTTACAGTTGTCAGCATATCGTTGCATAAAAACAGTAGCACTTAAAACATGCCCTGAGCACATAAATACAACTTTTTTTTCCCTGAAACTCGACAGTGCATATCATTAAAATGTAAATTTCTTCCTTAGAGGATATTGTCTTACCAAAGCAACTTGCAAGAAAGATCTTTTATTCGGTTGTATTGATTCCTTTAGGGACCAAGATGAATGTGTGAGTAGAGGAATAAAAACACAGTATCAATGCAAATGTAATGGCATTAATAGAATGGACAGAAAGAATTGCACTTGCGTGAGAGTTTGACAGCTTACGGTATATGGATTGATGCCATTGATTGCATGGACCATCTTAAAAAGTTCATTTAAGCCAGTTGGGAGATCTGAGCAAATGTGTATTCCTTTCATGACTTTGAACGAGTGACCTGCTAACTATGCAATATCAGTGAAAAGGTCAGGTATCCACCTGGGCATTTTAAGTTGCCTGCAGCATTGCTGTAATCCCAGGTGAGGTCCGATGTTTTGTAAGTATTAGGGTCAAGGTCACGTGGTGTTAAGACCCCTCGGAAACTCAAAACCCTATTCCTTGTAACATCTTGTCAGCTTACTGTTTGTATTTATTAGTTTAAATGAAATAGTTTGATATAGTATGATTTTCTTTCTGTAGCAACAACTTAACATATTACTAATGATGAAATTACTACACAATACTATGAAAATACAAAATTATACATGAGTTTTCCATTTTAGACGGGTAAATTCTAAAGAATATTTCTGTATGGAAAATAGAATTTAAAATATAAAAACAATATATAGCCTTTGATATATACAGTAGGAGCCAACAGTGATGTCAGGCTTAGTAAAATTGTCATCTTCACCCTTTATTCAAATATTATTAAAAATTTTCTAAGCATATTTCGTAGTTGTGCTTGGAGTCAATATTTGTCATAATTCTGATCATTTTTTGACCAGGCTGTCATACAAAGAAATTATGAACGCATGCAAAAACAAGAGAGAACCAACAACATATTAATAACTAATTATGTTGTTGTCAATGTATGCTTTTTCATGTGAGCTTTTTGTTTTTCTATGCTGTAGTTTGCCTTTTATAATAATTTAAGTTTAGTGTTTTGTTCTTCCCTTATATTTAACATACTTAAAAATTATATATAAAATATGTTCCTCCTATTTTGATGGTTCAAATAAACTTACATATTCATTTTAATATGAATTATTTTTTTGCATGGTATTTTTATGACTACAGACATGTAAAAATGTATATAGACAACAGATTTAATTTGATATTTTTATTAGAATCACTCTAAAAAGTAATTCAGGGAACCACAACTTAAATAAATTCATAGTTGCAAAAGTAAAAAAATTCTAATTTATTGATTTAGTTAAACCTATTAAGTTACAAACATTATTTTATTGAGTTATGTTGACATAGCAATGTTAATTAACTTAATATTGTTTGTATAATTTCTGCATTAATTGAATTTTTTAAAAACTTAAGTTGTAGTAACTTAATGACATTGACTTGATAACTTTGGAGTTTGAGTAGTAGATTTCTAGTTCCCAGCATGCTTGGCATAGAACTGGATAAGGAGAGTAAATGTTGAAATTAAGTGTTATTTTATTTGTTTTGAGTGAAGAGAAAGACCTGTTGGTGTTTAATGCTGTTATGTTTGACATTTAAAAGAGTTTCTTGTGGTAACCATTGTGCTGAAGAGACAACATGAAGGTATACACTACATTGACTCTTATAAGCAATGACTCTGTTAAGGCCAGTGACAAATATCTTACTTGAATATTAAAATGCTATGATAGCTGTGGACTTTAACTGAAATATATAAGATTAATTGGTTCCAGGGCTACAGCTCAAGTAGTTGGAGCAACTTCATTTTTTTGAGTAATCAACTGTTACAAATTTATGAAGTTCATTTAACTCATATAATTTGTTGGCTGAACATAATTTCATTTGAAGTTGTCATAACTGTTAAGAGTCGATATTTCTTTTTTGAGTGCATTTCTAATTCTTTTTGGATATATTAGCAGATTTTGTGTTAGTGCACTTCATCAGATGGACACAAATGCTAAAGTTTCATGGAAAGACTCTCATATAAAGGCAAAGTTTTTCTTTTTTTTTGTGATGAACTAAATCTGTCCTCTGTCTTAGAATGCGTTCCTGTCTTAGAAGGCTACAGTACTCTGAACCCATCCTGATTAACCAAGTCCATGATCAAAAATTCACTCTGGGCTAAGGAAACGGATGGGGATGGCTCCTACTCCTCTGTAGGCTTACATTTGAAATTCAGTTCTTTCTTCTTCTCATCTCCGTCTTTTTTTTTTTTTTGTCTCTGAACTGTATCAACGAAAGAAAACATAATAGGACAAGGATAAAGACGCCCACAGCCAGGCACATCTCGTCGCTTCCCAGTTAATGTAAAACTAGACTAATGAAAGTTCATTTATCATCACAGCTGGTTCTGTCTTCCCCTGCTTCTAATTTAATCAGTTGCTCTTTTATCTGTGTCTTGTCTCTTTTATGAGTACAGAGCCATGCAGTGAGTGACCTTTGAAGATACGCAGATCAGGGGGAACCCTTCACCAGTAGAACCACAGGGTTCTTCCCACGGGAAGCTGACACTTCAGCTTTCATCTCCAACATCTCCTAAGCCATTGCGTATAGTGCGCTCGGCCTGTCGCAGTCTAACCTTGTTACTGTGTTAGAGTCTAACATGTTCATTTTAATTGGTTCTGATTGAATATATCAAACATAACAAATGTCTTTATTAGTGCCTCTGGTAACTTGATTCTTTTACATTTAAAGTGGTCTTGCATAACCAGACTTTTAGTCATATTAGTTTATTACGTCTGACTAATGACGTAAAATTAGGACAGCCTTTTGCCTGTGCTGTCTTGACTTCTTTGCTTGCTTTCATTACTTTTGCTTTCATTCTTGTACACTGTCTCGCTCACTAAACTGAACAGCCAGAGTTCTCTCTCTCACCAACAGCGGCAATGGCAACACCAATGCCAACGGACGCCGATTCAACATGCTCAATCGGCCAAAATACCCCAGACGTTGGCCAACTAGAGCCGACACTGCAAAAACTGGGCCGGTGTCATGACAAATCGGGTCAAATCCCTCAAAATCGGGTCTGTATTAACAATCAGTTAATGATTGTACTAAGTACATACAAACAATTTTTATTTAAAATATGTATAGGCTACTATAGTGTGCATAATAAAACACATAGTTTATTAATTAATAAGTAATAATAATAATAATAATAATAAGTGAATAATTGAACATATTAACTGAAATATTTGGACATTTAACACTTAATTTAACACATCATTACATGAAAGATGATTGTGAATACATGTTGAGCAATTGCAAATGCGTATATGAACTAAGCTATCAGGCTAATTCGGGTATCTGTATGCTATGCTTGCACCTAAGCTAACTAATATAGATGTTAATGGTCATTGTAACATAGTTCAAACAGCATTTATCATAACATGATTTTGTAGGAATTGTTATCAGGCAGTAAAGAGAGTACCTATTAAAAGTAATTTGAGCCAATGGGATTGCTTCACTATTATACAGTAGATTATAGCTAATTAGTCAAGACATCACGATAACAACTTTTGGGGGGGGGGGGGGGGGGGGTATGGGGGGGCACGATTTTTAATGACACTGACCTTTTTGGCCTAGATGCAGCTGACGCGAGGCACAATTGACGTTTCGCCAGGAGTTTGATTGACAAGCGATCTAACCAATCATAGCGTAAATCCGCCATTTTGCCTGACAAAGCAGTCAGGAGTTAAAAAGATTAACCTCGGTGGACGTGAACTTGAAAAACTGTGTGTACTCACGTCTTTCTGCATTTGAAACAACATTCCTTCTGATGTTCATACATGTTTATTTGATGCTATAAATTAACTAGTAGGAAGAAATGATCGGTTCACGAGCCTCTTGAGCTGAGGCGCTACAGAAATCTGTCACGACACATTAAAGATCCACAAAACATTTTTTATTGTTCAAATTTCTTAAAAAATTACACAATTTTAAAGCTGGGACTTTGTTTAATATCATAAGTAACCTGCACTGTCTTGTCTGTCGACATGTTGTCAGTGTCCTCTTTGCTCCACAATGTATTTTTCACTCTGTATGGCGCGACAGAGCCATGGCTTGTTGAACAAAGCAACAGTAACTTTGAGAAGTGTCAAATTGGCTTTAAGGGTGCTTTCACATTAGCACTTTTGGTGCGCACCCGGGTTCGATTGACGTCAGAGTTCGGTACGTTTGGATGATGTGAACACTGTCTTTTGAACTCGGGTGCGCACCAAGCGGCAACCTCCCCGTTTCTTGTGAAGACAATACGGAAGTGAATTAAACTGCAATTCATCGACTGGCCGCTAGGGACAGGCTGCCGAAGTGAGCAGAATCTCATCGACCATCATGTTAAATTAGCCAAGTTTACAGCAGAAAAAAACATGTTTACAGTCTGGTTCATATTTGTAACGAGGCAGACTCGGGAAGATCCATTCGCAGCTTTATTTGAATATCGTAGTCGTACAGGCAGGGGTCAGAAAACAGCAACAACAATGTAGTAGGCAAGGCAGAGTCAGAAACGGTAACAGGCAACAGATCAGGGCTGGCGGCAGACAAAACAAGGGTAATCAAAGTCCAGGCAGAATAGTCACAAGGCAGGCGGCAGACAGAGAGCGGAGGTCCAGGGCAGTCCAAGGTCATACACGAGAGAATCAAAACACAGGGGAAAACGCTCAGAAATGTATGCATAGCAAAACAAGACTTCGCGAATAATGAATGGTGCTGAGAGTCATTTATAGTCCTGGGAATAAGCAGCAGGTGGAAGTGTGGGCGTGGCTAATCAGCCCAGGTACGGGGTATGGGAAATGTAGTCCATGAGACGACTAGTACTCCGGAGATGGTGCCCTCAGGTGGTGATCGGAGGGAGCCACAGAGACCGTTTCTGTGACAGAGCCCCCTCCCTGCGAGCGGCTCCTGAAGCGAGGAGGTGGTCGACGCCGGGGTCTACCTCAAGGACGAGGGGCCGGACGCTCCGGATGAGTCCTGTGGAATTCAGCAATGAGATTGGGGTCCAGTATGTCGTCTGAGTTGACCCATGATCGTTCCTCCGGGCCGAACCCCTCCCAGTCCACTAAGTACTGCAGCATTCTGCCCCGGCGTCTGGAGTCCAAGAGCTCCTGAACCTGATAAACCTCCTCGCCCTCGATGATGACTGGAGGGGGCCTCTGATCACGGGTCTCCTCTAGGACCTCCTCTCCTCTCGGACCACCTGCGGGCTTGAGCAGAGACACATGGAAAGTGGGTGAGATACGGTATTCTGATGGAAGTGCTAAACGGTATGATACTGGAGTGATCTGTCGTGTGATTCTGAATGGACCCACGTACCTGGGACTTAGTTTCTTGCAGGGGAGGTGCAGACGGAGATCCCTTGTGGAGAGCCATACCCATTGGCCGGGTTCGTAGTGAGGTTGTTGACGACGGTTGCGATCCGCCTGTTCCTTGGATCGTCTTATGGCCCGCTGCAGATGTACGTGTGCCTCGTTCCATACCTCCTCACTCCGTTGCAGCCAGTGGTCGACGGCGGGTAGATCGGTGGGCTCTCCAGACCAAGGGAAGAGAGGTGGCTGGAATCCCAGGACACATTTGAAAGGGGAGATGCCGGTGGCAGGTTTGTGTAGGGAATTTTGTGCATACTCAGCCCAGAACAGGTAGCGACTCCAGTCCGCCTGGTTCTGATGGCAGTATGACCGTAGATAGCGTATAAGTTCCTGGTTGAGTCTCTCCACTTGCCCATTGGCCTCTGGATGGTAACCGGATGTCAAACTGATATTAACGTTGAGTCTTTGGAAGAACGCTGCCCATAGTCGAGATGTAAACTGAGGTCCCCGGTCCGACACGATGTCCTCTGGTAAGCCATAGAAGCGGAATACGAAATTGCAAAGATGTTCAGCGGTCTCCAGAGCTGTGGGGAGTTTTGGTAAAGGAATGAACCGGCAGGACTTGGAGAAGCGGTCAACAACAGTGAGTATAGTAGTATGTCCTTGTGAATTGGGCAGGTCCGTAATGAAATCGACGGCGATGTGGGACCAGGGACGCTGTGGAATGGGGAGTGGTTGTAATAGGCCGGCAGGTGACTGACGGGATGACTTGGTGGTTTGACAGATGACGCAGTTATGGATGTAAGCGGTGATATCCGAGGCGAGAGATGGCCACCAGAACCGGTTGGACACAAGGTGGATGGTCGCAGCGATGCCTGGATGCCCGGCGCTGGGTGCGGTATGCACTTCCTGGATTACCCGTTGGCGGAGAGGGGCTGGTACATATGTATGTGTTGCTGGGCAGTCATTAGGTGGAGGTTCAGCCCTCTGGGCTTCGGTGATCTCGGACATGATGTCCCACTGGATGGGTGCGACAATGATCGAGGTAGGTATAATTGGTTCGTTGGGTAATGGGTCGGCACAGGATTCGAACTGTCGAGATAGAGCGTCGGCCTTAGTGTTCTTGGACCCGGGTCGGTATGTGACTGTGAACTGGAAACGAGTGAAGAATAATGCCCACCTAGCCTGGCGATGGTTGAGACGTTTGGCGGTTTTCAGGTATTCAAGATTGCGGTGATCGGTGAGCACTGTGAATGGATATTTACTCCCCTCCAACCAATGCCGCCACTGCTCCATAGCGGCCTTCATGGCCAGTAGCTCGCGATCTCCGACGTCATAGTTCTGTTCAGGTGGAGTGAGTTTGCGAGAGTAATAGGCGCACGGAAATAACTTGAGAGGGTTGCCTTGTCTCTGGGAGAGGATCGCCCCTATGCCTGTACTAGAGGCGTCAACCTCAACAATGAACTCTCGCTCTGGGTCTGGGTGATGCAGAATGGGTGCAGTGGTAAACAGATCCTTTAGTTTCTGAAATGCGGCGATAGATACAGGTGACCAGGCCAGTTGTGCGTTTGCCTGCCTTAGCATGGAGGTGAGTGGAGCTGCTGTCAGACTGAAGTTACGTATGAATCTGCGGTAGAAATTGGCAAACCCCAGGAAGCGTTGTAGTTCCTTTACTGATGATGGACGAGGCCATCTTAATACTGCCTGAACCTTGCTGTCGCCCATGGCAACGCCCTCCGCACTGATAACATAACCCAGGAATGTTGTAGCAGTTTGATGAAATTCACATTTCTCCAGTTTGGCATACAGCTGGTGATCAATGAGTCTTTGAAGCACAGAGCGTGCGTGACGAACATGGTCGGAATAATTCTCAGAGAAGATCAGAATATCGTCAATATAGACAATCACCCACCTATTGAGCATGTCCCGGAAGACGTCGTTGATAAATGCTTGGAAAACTGAAGGACTATTGACAAGCCCGAAAGGCATAACCCGGTATTCGTAGTGCCCGGATGTTGTGGAGAAGGCAGTCTTCCACTCGTCCCCCTCCCGGATGCGAATGAGATTATAGGCGCTGCGGAGGTCGAGCTTGGTGAAGAGCCGAGCCGTGCGTAACTGTTCCAGAGCGGAGGGGACCAGTGGCAAAGGATACCGGAACTTTACTGTGATGTCGTTCAACCCACGATAATCTATGCAGGGTCTCAGACCTCCATCTTTTTTTTTTACGAAGAAGAAACCGGCAGACGCCGGCGAAGAGGAGGGTTGAATGAAACCTTTAGCCAGTTCCTCCTAGATATACTTCTTCATAGCCTCCGACTCAGGTTGGGATAGTGGGAATATACGCCCCCTGGGGGGCGTAGAGCCGGGGATCAGCTCTATAGCACAGTCACTGGTGCGATGCGGTGGAAGTTGTAAAGCTTTGACCTGACTGAAGGCCTCGACCAGATCTTGATATTCGTCAGGCAGTTTATTATGAGGTGAACAGCTGGCAGGTGCTTCCCTGAGGGATTCGGGGCGTGGGGGAGACTGGATACAGGTTTGCTGACAACGCTTGGACCAGTGGGTAATCTGGTTGTCCGACCAGGAAATCTGTGGGTTATGTTGTTTAAGCCATGGAGAGCCGAGAATGAGAGGGTGTTGAGGGGATTTAATGAGGAAAAAACGTATTGTTTCTTTGTGCAGCGATCCTATCTGTAAGGTGATGTCATCACAAGTGTAGCGAACTCGTCCAGTCCCTAGAGGGCGTCCGTCTAGCGCCGCCACTGACAACACAGAATTGCAGGGTATTAGTGGAAAGCCGTGAGAGCGAGCAAAATCCAGGTCCATGAAATTGCCTGCGGCACCAGAATCTATCATAGCCTCTGTCTGAATTACTTTCTCTTGATATGATAGCATTGCAGTTATTGTGATGTTAGAGGAATTAAGGGACGAACTCACCGCAGTAGAGCCGCGACTGGTAGGTCTCGTGGGGCAAGAGGCTCGCATGTGGCCCGATTGACCGCAGTACAAACACAGGCGCAGTTGCATGCGTCTATCTCTCTCCTCCGAAGTCAGGTGAGTGGTGCCGATTTGCATGGGTTCGGGTTCAGTAGGCGAGGCTGTGGTGGTATGCGTAAATAGAGACCCTCTGCCCGGCCGTCTTGATCTGATTAAATTGTCTATGCGAATGGCGAGATCGATAAATCCGTTCAAACTTCTCCCCTCGTCGCGACAAGCCAATTCAGATTGCAATTCCATATTTAATCCCTTGCGAAACAGCAGCTTGAGCGTGTCCTCGACCCATGTTGTTTGTGCTGCTAGAGTTCGGAAAGTGAGTGCGTACTCCGCAGCTGTCTGTTTATCCTGACGGAGAGATAGAAGAAGCTCACCCGCTTCCTTGCCCCCTCGGCGTGCTCGAAGACCTCGCGGAAGCACTGAAGAAAGGATTCGAGCGTGGCGTGCGAGGTCCTACCGCCGACCCATACTGTTGTAGCCCACTCCAGCGCCTTTCCAGTTAGCAGCGAGCAAATGAAAGCTATGCGACTCTCCTCAGTGGGATACAGCGCGGGCTGTTGCGATATAAACAAGGAGCATTGAAGTAAGAAGCCCTTACATTTCGCTGGGGAGCCGTCATATTTCTCAGGGAAGGCGAGACGAGGGCTGCTGGTGGTGTTCAGGATCGGAGCGGCAGCTGCAGGAGGCGTGGGTAATGGCGGACTCATCTCCGCGGGCGTGACGCGCATAGTTTGGAGCGTCTTTACCAGCTCCTCGGTGATGGAGGTGAGACGTGTGAGCTGTTGTTGATGAACGGCCAATACACTGGCCTGTGTGGAGAGCTCAGTGGTCAAACGGTGTACAGCTGCTGGATCGGGGTCTGGCGAAGTCTTCTGTAACGAGGCAGACTCGGGAAGATCCATTCGCAGCTTTATTTGAATATCGTAGTCGTACAGGCAGGGGTCAGAAAACAGCAACAACAATGTAGTAGGCAAGGCAGAGTCAGAAACGGTAACAGGCAACAGATCAGGGCTGGCGGCAGACAAAACAAGGGTAATCAAAGTCCAGGCAGAATAGTCACAAGGCAGGTGGCAGACAGAGAGCGGAGGTCCAGGGCAGTCCAAGGTCATACACGAGAGAATCAAAACACAGGGGAAAACGCTCAGAAATGTATGCATAGCAAAACAAGACTTCGCGAATAATGAATGGTGCTGAGAGTCATTTATAGTCCTGGGAATAAGCAGCAGGTGGAAGTGTGGGCGTGGCTAATCAGCCCAGGTACGGGGTATGGGAAATGTAGTCCATGAGACGACTAGTACTCCGGAGATGGTGCCCTCAGGTGGTGATCGGAGGGAGCCACAGAGACCGTTTCTGTGACAATATTGTGGTTTTGATCGAATTTTGCCCTTCAAGACAACTCTGAGGGGGGTGAATTTTTTTTATAGCTCATCTGTTTAAATTATATTAAGCCTTAAAGTTCTGCATAATTAAGGGCGTGGTCACTTGAGTGACCGGTATGCCGCTGCTGTCTGTGAGCGTCATGTTACCTCAGCAGCTAATTTCAGCCACTGAATTTGGCATCTCAGCCGTATTTGTGCCTTTTTTCTGGATTATTTTATACAATATATGGCTTGCTGCATACTCGAGACAGATGTCAGTCTGTGTACATGTGCTCGCATGCGGAGGAACACACGTTGGAACGTTGTGGCATTGGCTAAAAGTTTTGTTCCTGAGATTTACTACAATGACAATACCAGGAGGATATACAACTCCGACAGCACTGCTTGGATATAACTAAAACTGCTGCACTATTTTGAAAAATTATACTTTGGAAACGTGCTCATTAGTTTGAGAGAACATTTGAGAGATATACATCTGGTACATATATATATTTTATTGCCACGGATTGGAATTCATCTCGCAATCTCTATTTCATTATAAAGGTATGAAATCCCATTTGATTTTTGTTATTTGCACACCCCACCCAAATTAATTAGCCTATTGGTGTTGGAGCATCTATAACCGCATTTCACTTAGTGCCCAAGGAAGTCGACCGGAAGTTGAAGTCGGCCGCGTGCCGCCATCTTGTAGCAGAACTTCACTTGCGTTAGCATCCCATTGACTCCCATTCATTTTGGCGTCACTTTGACAGCGAATAACTTTACATCTCTGTCGCACAGTAGAGCAATTACCGTACAGACAGGAGGAGAAGCTCGCAGGTAATCGGGGAGATTATCTTAATATGGCGTACTGGCGTTACATTTTAAAATACTATACAAAATAATTAATCAGAATACTTACTCCTGCTCACTCACGCCAAAGAACTCCCCGCTCAAGCTCGCCGTCTCTGCAAGATTAACGATGGCAGTTTGTACGCACAGCTACTAGAAGATTTACATCTGTCAGACAGGTTGCGGACGTCATCAAGCTTTGTGTGAGTCTGTGCGTCAGAAACGGAAGTGCTAAAAATCGCTAACAATGGGCTTCACTTGTCTCAATTGAGTTCCAATGGGGTCGCTGTGTCCATTTCTTTTACTGTCAGATCTTCTGCTGAAGTGTGTTGAAATGCTGATTGGGAAGGATTGAGGTGTGTGTGTGTGTGTTTGTTTGTTTATTAGACGACTGCTGGTATGTGTAGTCATGGTTACTGATTTCGCTGCGTTCCAAAGTTCAAGTTTGGTGAACTCTGACCTGCGAATTCGCATCACGTGAAGACGTGCGACCAGTAGAAGATCGATTCATCACGGCATGACCTCTTGGCTGAATTAAAAGAATTATATTTTTGGCAGTAAAGTTGAGTAGGTTCTATATTTTTACATTTTGAATGTATTGCTTTAAGTTTTGTGTTGAATTCATGTTTATAAAAAAGACGTTGTAGACCGTGACGTCATATCACGACCGTTACAGCATCCGAATAAATTTCGCACGTTCAAAGTCTAGTGTGACCGTGGCTTAAGGAGAGCAACGTTATGGATTTTGCCGCCTTCTCCTTCGCCGTCGTTACTAAGCAACGGAGTAAACAGCTGCTGGTTTGATGACGCAAATGAACCGCGGGCCTTAAAGTGACCAGCCACATTTGTTTCACCTTTTCGTCTAACAGTTTATCACATTTATCGGCATGTACACTTCTGTTCAAAAGTTTGGGGTCGGTAAGATTTTTTTAAACGTTTTTGAAAGTCTTTTATGCTCACCAAAGCTGCATTTATTTGATTAAAATACAATAAATAAAATATTTTGATATATTACAACTTAAAATAACTTTTTCTGTTCTAATATATTTTATAATATAATTTATTCCTGTGATGCAAAGCTGAATTTTCAGCTTTTCATTGTCACGTGATCCTTCAGAAATCATTCTAATATGCTGATTTGGAGCTCAAGAAACATTTCATGTTATTATCAATGTCGAAAACACTTGTGCTGCTTAATAATTTTATGGAAACCATGATACATTTTTACATTTTTCTCTTTCGGTATTCTTTGATGCATAGAAAATCCAGCATTTATTTGAAATAGAAAGCTAAGGTCTTTATTTTTTGATTTTTTTTTTTTTTTTTTTTGCCATCTTGCAAACTGTCAAACCCAGCAATTACTTCTTCTTTGAAAGCACTTATTGTACCAAGAACTTGTAAAAATGACATCTTCTGGTAGACTTTAAACATTCTATGCTCAAAAATTTGCATTCAAGCCAGCAAATGAAATTGACACTAGCAATTTCCGCCAATTATGTGCTCCAAAAGTAGCAATATACTTTGAGATGTGTCATCATAGGATATCAATCTTTGCTCACACACGTCTATGATAATGCATTGCATGTTCATATTCACTACATCAAATAAATATTCAGTATGTTCAGCATTATGGGTCTTACTGATTCGGGTCGACTAAGGATTTTCAAGGATGTCTGTGGTGTATTGTACATTTTCATGGATGTAGAAACATGTCTGGATGTATTCAGTCATGAAGGTTTTCACGCTCTTGAATGAATGACATGTTACGTAACTTCCATGTGGTCTTCAATTTGTCTACACGCCCAAATAACATTTTTATAACAGAAGTGAGGCAGATTTTAGAGTGAAATGTGACATTAAATACATCATAATTATGGAGCTAAATGAGAAAATCTGTTGAAAGTATTTGATAAAAACACTCCAGAGTACATCTCTAAAATTAGCCTTGTTTTTCAGATCTCTTTAGTCTTAAACTTTTATTTAATAACTAGAACAGTGAAGAAAGAAAATCAGGTAGACTATTTTCTCATCTAAAAAACCTTTAATGTTGTTAAATAATCAGATGTTCGCATTTGTCATATGCTCGGAAGAATTTATCCTGACATAGCAAAGACCTTTGAGTTAAATTTGGTTTGGGTTCAAAGCTTGTAAGGATGATTCACCCCCCTCTTTTCTATAGAAGTCTTTTCTAAAACATCTGTCGACGCTTTGATCCACATTCAGATTAAAATGTGCCTGTGTGTGTGGGGCACATGAATTTGTTGGTAACTTCTTAAGAGAGATTGTGCCTTTGATCAGTCCGAGCTTGTCCAGGCATCAAAAGGAGTAAGAAAAAAAAAAAACCTTGATGTGTGTGACTCTAAAAGACAGAAGTGAAGTGTTTTTGCCGTGATTATGATTGGAAAAAATAATAATAAAATCTCCTGAATGTCTTGACGTCTAAAGACCACCATGAATGCCAAGAAAGAAAATGACTACTTTTCCATTCCATCTCAAGTTCTAGTAAGATTGGAGAAATGACAAAAAAGACATAAGAAGAAAAAAGATACCCGGAGACACAGCGGCGGGTTTATGAATGTTGCACGCCTGACGCATTAGCGAGTAGCTCGCAATTCAAAGAATATTTTCAATATCTCATGCTGACCTGACACTGGAGAGATTGATGGCTGTTCGAAATGTAGTTTACCATTCGAACTGTGACAGTATATTAAAACAAATGTCGATAGATTTGTCTAATGTATTATTTGAGGAAAAACTGAAGTAGCAGAGCTCATAGAAAAAGCATTTTTTCATTTTAATCACTTTATGTTTTAGATCGTTATTGGTGTTGAATATTAAATTTATATTAACTATTATACTTCTTTTCTTGAGTCTGTTTGACTCAAAAGAATAATGTAAACCGAAGTAGAAGTCTGGTTAGTTAAACTTGTGTGTGCTTTCTATTCTTACTGACTTTAATTCCCTCTCGGCCCATGCAGAGATGTATTCGATTAGTGAAAGTGCCTTCCATTATAAATTCTTTATTTAGAGGACGTTAAGAGCCAACTGGGATGCCGCCGTTGTGAGTCGAACCATGAAACTGTAAACAGCAGCTTGAGACAAATGCACTCAAAGGGCACAGACAGAGGTAGAAACCCTGACTCGCCGAGAAAGGCCATTAATCAACACCACACTTCCCATTACACCAATGTGATTATTTAAACCTCATCCTGCAGGGGGGAAACCACTCTGGCCACAACTCTTTTACAGCTTCTGTGATATCTCTCTGAAAATGATGCCTTTAGTTCTCCAGTTCTGTGCAAAAAGTGGAACAGCAGGGTGAAAAAACCTCAAAATGAACTTGTAAGATGTAATCTACAGTTAGCAGCTCTGTTCAGGTAAACCGATGCCCAAAGCTGTGCTCAGCTGTATCTTTATTGAAGCACTCTCTGCCTTTTGGTTCCCTGTTGGTTTCTCCTATTAGATTTTCACTTGCGTTTGATTGTGGAATAATAGCAAGGGTCAATAATTGCGCTTGGACTCTTTCAGAGGCGATATGTCATAATAAAGTGATACAAGCTGTGATTAGATTGTCAAAAAGATGGACAAGGGAAAATCTTGTGCAAACAGCAACATTATATATTGGGCATACAACATGACATGGACAGGGTTGTGCACCATTTGTAATAGAAAGGAATGGAATTCAATTAAAAGATTCACTTCTGAATAAAAATTTCTTGATAATTTACTCACCCCCATGTCATCCGGGATGTCTTTCTTTCTTCAGTCGAAGAGAAATGAAGGTTTTTGAGGAAAACATTCGAGGATTTTCCTCAATTATAGTGGACTTTATTGAGGTTCAACGGGTTGAAGGCTCAAATGTCAGTTTCAGTGCAGCTTCAAAGGGCTCTACATGATCCCAGACGAGGAATAAGGGCCTTATCTAGCGAAATGATTGATCATTTTCTAAAAGAAAAGAAAATGTATATACTTTTTAACCACAAATGCTCATCTTGCACTAGCTCTGTGTTAATAACTTAATTGTATATTAATTATTTCATAGTTTTGTTGCAAAATTTGTATTAAACTGATGCGGGTCCTCTGTTGAGTGACTGTTGAATTGCAGATTCGCTTCCAATCATTCCAACTCAGAATGGTGAACTGAATGGGGGCCAACTGTTAAATGCTGAATTTTGCCCAACATCGACAAACCCACAGTAAGGTTAGACAGTTGATGCTGCAAAATGAGTCCAATGACTCTGGAGGACAGTGAGACTGCAATAACACTAAAATAACAGTTGCAGAGCAAAGCTTAGCTGCCAAATTGACAACTCATTGGTTGGCAGCTCATTAAAAGTCACATCCTTCTTGGAAACTGACATTAGCTGAGGTGAATGTTCCAGTAAGTCAGCAAGACTAATGCTGACTTGACAACTTTGGAGTGTCTTAGTAGAAGAACAGTGTTACTGGATTTTGTTTCACCTAAAATCATAACAGTTCGACTTTTGAGGTGGTAATTATGTTGATGATTTGCATATACACCAATCAGGCATAACATTATGATCAACTTCCTAATATTGTGTTGGTCCCCCTTTTACTGACCCATCAAGGCATGGACTCCACTAGACCCCTGAAGGTGTGCTGTGGTTTCTGGCACCAAGATGCTAGCAGCAGATCATTTAGATCCAGTTGCGAGGTAGAGCCTCCATGGATTGGACTTGTTTGTTCAGCACATCCCACAGATGCTCGATTGGATTGAGATGTTGGGAATTTGGAGGCCAAGTCAACACCTCAAATTCGTTGTTGTGCTCCTTAAACCATTCCCGAACCATTTTTGCTTTGTGGCAGGAGCATTATCTTGCTGAAAGAGGCCACAGCCTTCCATGAAAGGTTGTACGTGGTCTGTTACAATGCTTAGGTAGGTGGTACGTGTCAAAGTAACATCCACATGGATGGCAGGACCCAAGGTTTGCCAGCAGAACATTGCTCAAATCATCTCACTGCCTCCACCGGCTTTCATCAGATCAGGCCACTTTCTTCCATTGCTCCGTGGTCCAGTTCTGATGCTCATGTGCCCACTGTTGGTGCTTTCGGCGGTGGACAGGGGTCAGCATGGGCACCCTGACTGGTCTGCAGCTGTGCAGCCCCATACACAACAAACTGTGATGCACTGCATGTGTATTCTGACACCTTTCTATCAGAACCAGCACTAACTTCTTAAGCAATTTGAGCTACAGTAGCGCGTCTGTTGGATCGGACCACACGGGCCAGTCTTCGCTTCCCACATGCATCAATGAGCCTATGACCCTGCCGCTGGTTCACCAATGTTCCTTCCTTGAACCTGACCACTGCAGACCGGGAACACCCTACAAGAGCTGCAGTTTTGGAGATGCTCTGACCCAGTCGTCTAGCCATCACAATTCGGCCCTTGTCAAACTCACTCAAATCTTTACGCTTGCCCATTTTTCCTGCTTCTAACATATTAACTTTGAGGACAAAATGTTAATTTGCTGCCTAAGATATCCCACCCATTAACAGGTGCCGTGAGGAAAAGGTCTGTTGATCGTCACAGATACTCTTGTCCCATGTGGATTTTTGCACTCAACGAAGAACACTCCCTGTCTTCAGTCAGCCTGAAGCCTTTGATGGGTTTGTGTTGGATGTGGTGTTGAATATGGATTGTTTATGTTCACAGTACACTTGAGGATAATAGTGTCTGGCCTGCAGTATAAGACCTTATAATCAGAGCAATGCAGACAGATACAAGTACAGGGCAATTCATGATTTGTCATTTAGCAGACACTTTTTATCCAAAGCAATTTGCAATACACGAATTGCTGGGAATTCCCTCTGGATGAACTTAGTGCTAGTGTTTTGGTTACCATGTCCTAACCAGATGTGATGCGATGGAAGAATAAAGCTGCGAGTAATTTCTCTGTCCTTATAGGGTGCGTGATCAGACGCAGCCACAGCCAATCAGAACATATTTGATGTTAAATATATAGCTATGTGCAGAAAGATTTTGAGCAATTGAAATTAATTTGTGGGCAATGCTACCAAGTGTGATGCCACAAGAATAGAAACCAAGCAATGGGCAAAATTACATGTGCATAAAGGATACTGTTTTTAGCTTATGAAACAAAATTATAATTTCATTGTTGGCAGATTTTAGCAAGCAGGTATGAGCTGTACTGGAATGATGATACACTCTATTTCTAATTATTATTTATTTATTTATAAATAAACAACTTAGATGATTTATGATTTACCTAAAAACATAAGTCTCTTCCGAGCATCAGGGCTGCATTTATTTGATAAAAATACCATAAAAATTTTAATATTATGAAATATTATTACAATTTAAAATAAGTGTTTTCTATTTGAAAATATATTTTAAAATGTATTCCTGTTATGTCAAAGCTGAATTTTCAGCATCATTACTACAGTCTTCAGTGTCACATGATACTACAGAAATCATTATAATATACTGATTTGTTGCTCAAGAAACTTTTCTTACCGATATTATGAATGATGATTTTTTTTTTTTTGTGGATTGTTTTTCATGATTCTTTAATAAATAGAAAATTAACATGATAAGTAACATTATAAATGTTTACTGTCACTTTTGATCGGATAATAATTTATATATACAATAATATTTATTGAACAACAATATTTAAATTAATAACAATAGCCATTATAAATGACAACAACAAATAATCACAATTGTACAATTCAGTCAAATGTACAAAAGCAGTGCTCTACAGGATGTAAATTAAATATAGCCTTAAATTAAATGTAACATAGCCCAATTTGATTTGCTCAGGAACAAGTAAAGGTGCAATATATAAGAATTTTGGAGTAAAATATCTAAAAACCACTAGGCCAGTGTTATATATTTTGTTCACTTCAGTACTTACAATATCCCAAATGTTAACAACTATTTGTAAATCATGAGGAAATTGCAATTTTAAACAGGGACGTGTGAGGAGTCGCCTGTCAATTGCGTCATACCCGCTTTAACCCTCGGTTTCCGGTTTTATTTTGTGGAAACCATGGCAACACCAAAGACGCTTTAATATTTACATGTTTTAATAGACAAGGGAACAACTGTTTTGATATATTTGTGGACAGAAAACTAATTATTATATAGCTCAACACGTTTAGTCTTATTGTTTAAATCTGATATTCTTGATTTTTGCGAGTACCATGCTTTACCATGCCTCAGAGAAAAACACTATTTTGTGAAGTAGCTAACATAGCATAATCAGATGCAGCTTTATTTTTAGTAACAGTAATACAGCATTTTCTCCATCATACAATACATTTTAAAATGAATTCCATGGCATTTATCAACACAAGCCGTCCAGCATTTAATATGATATTCTAAAATCGATCTATCTTACTGCAGTGTGTAACAGTGTCTCACAGCAGCCGCCGAGCGAATGCACAGAGTAACGTTATAACATCATTTTCAACACACTCAAATCTAATATGTTAAACAGAGCTGCGTTACCTCATACTCATGACCGGAAAAGTGTAAGCAGTGTCGGCGACTGTGGCATAATAAAAGCTCCGCTGCTCGCGAGGCGTGTGTTGCGCAATCGCTCCAGCGGCCTCCTTCAGCTCCACAACACTCTGTCCTGCTCTGCTTCATACTACAGTAACGTTAATAATCGCATCCAACATGAACATTATTTCTTCCCGAGTCCTATCCCAATTGTTTTCCACTGGCTGTGAGGTGAAGACCACATGTCCCAAGATTCCGTGCTCAAACTTGGCGTCATCAAGCTACACGTTTGTTTTGAATAGGCCTGTAGCGGACAGAAAATATTACATATTGCACTTTTTAATAAGACCAAAGATAGCCCATTTTATGTACCCAAAATGAATTATATCTCATGTTTAACCACTATAAGAGCCAGCAGCAAATCCCTGAAGCACTGGCCAAGATGAAGCTGTTCTCAGCGGGTACACGAGCACCGAACGGCCACTGACGGCCTGGAGCTCACATCTCTGAAAACATCTAAACAAATTATAAAATAGGTGCTGATTAAATATAAATCACATATTTCAGGTCTGAACAACTACATTCTCACCTAAAAACTCTTAAAACTCGAGTCTGTGGTACAACAAATGTAGTATTTGTAAAAAATACGGTGGATTTGCTCGGCCGCCATGATAGTCGCTTTAAAGGTGATAGAGAGGATTTTTTCGTCGACTGAGAATCCAAAGACTGTTACTGAGTTTTTGAATTTCAAATGAGCGCCTCCCAAAACTCGTGCACGAGTATTGGAACATGAGTGTTTACCACCGGCATTCGCTGTGTCGTGTTTTTTGGATTCATTATGTCGGACTCACCGCAGGTAACTCATAATCTGCAGTTGTTACTCCTGTCTCCGGACAAAAACATCGCATGCGGCGCCTGTGGAGTGTGGAAAGTTACTGGAGCGCACAGCCGCGCTCGTCTCTCACAAGGAACGTCAAGGCAGTGATTGACAAGCCAGAGGGCCAATCGTTTATGCGATGATTGCGTAAACAATTGGCTGATGTTTTTAAGGCCCTACCTCGTGCACAGATGATGTATATTAATATTATTCCTTTCAGTGCACCTAATAAATAGTCTTTTATCACTTAGTAAAGACAGTTTCAAGTAATATTGCAAAAATCTTTAGCACCTTTAAGCGGAGTGATACAAATGTTGAAAAGGTAGGAGTGCTGTTATCACTAGAATATTGCATGGCTCTCTGCCAATCAGATTCGAGAACAAGAATATATATGATTTGATCTGCTTTTTGTCGCATTAGACTTTAAAGCAATTTTATGTCATGTTGAAAGAGAATTACATAATGAAGCTATGCATTATAGATCAACCTGCTAGATTTAAAACTTTAGATCACCCTTACATTAAAAAGTGAATTTTCTGATCTCAAGAAAAGGGGAGGCCAGTGAGAGTTTCAGATGGGGGTGATCTTACCTTGAGCATCGGAGTCTAATGCAGCAGTTAGGGCATAAGGCTAAGACATGCATTATTAAACACAGAAGAACCTGATCAAAAGACCCGTTATCCACAGCTAATCCCGGGAACTGTGAGGCAACACAGTTCATTTCAAACCAGAACAGACAGACCACGTTATTAATTAACTCGCAGTACCGCTGGGTGTTTTTCGCTGTTTATTAGCCTGACTGACGGCAAACCTCCAAACCTCCCGCGCATGTCGTCATCTCCCTAGTGAACACGGGCTCCGTGCTGATTCTTCACGTGTTACCAGCAGCTGAGGGGAGGAAATCCACATGAACCTCAGCAGGATGATGAAAGGACATTTGAAAGCGTATTTGATTCATGTTTGAATTTTCTGACCCTGTAGTGTTTCTCAGGTAGGAGAGAGTGACTCAAATAACATTTATATCTGAAAGTGTCAAATCCTATTTAAAGTGTGAAATCCCATTTCTCAGGCGGGAAGGGAGTTTTCTGTGTTATTTTTAAATGTTTCATGAAAGATTCTGATCTGGGCACAGATGCCACTCAGACATGTCCGTAGGGGAAAAGATTTAGATTTTTATATCACAGTGGACCAGCCTCATAAACCCTGTGTTAATGCTTATAACACTACTTCAGACTTTGTGAGAATTTAACAGCATTACAGGGCATAATGACATTTTGGGATTGCTTTCCTTGCTATTATTTTTCCTTATAGGCAGTATTGATTATAGTAACAGGGGCAAGTTGTTTCCCAGGTGCTCTGAAATTACCAAGCAGACCGGACCAGATTTATTTTTCATTACACAAGGGCACAATTTAGGGACTTGCAACCATATCTGGTTTATTTATTTATTGCTTATTTGCAGTTCTGGGGAAGCTTTGAAACGGTAACTTGCTAAGCTACAAGCTACTCGTAACATGAAGTTGGCATGACACAGAGGTTGCGATAGACTTTTCATCTCTATTGTGATGTATATCCAGTGAAATGGCTTCTCAAACAAGAAAAGATGTAGGGCTGGACTTGATTTTGTACATGGGGAATTGATTGGATGATTGTGGTTTGCTATTGGTCAATCTCATGTGAGTGACAGGTTGTCCCACCCTCATGCCAGTAAACACATCATCAGAGAAGAGATGTAACTGCAAGAGGGAGGGGAAGGTAATTTAAAAAAAAAAAATGATGTGCACAGATAAATAATTTATAATAAATACCGTAATATTCCATAAAAAAAAACAAGAATTTATATTTCATGGTGACTTAAATAGTTTAAAGTTTTTAATGTTGTTTATATGTCTATGCGTGTTTTTAAATTTAAGACAAACCATGTGCAAATTCATAAGTCAGCACCATTGCTGAGTATTTTATGTTTGAAACTGCAGTAAACCGAAGACGGTGGTGTTTGTGATGTCACAGACTACCTTGTAACCAATCACAACAATGTGTCGGCAGGCTTTAGCATATCATTAACTATGACTGCTCTGAAGCAGGAAAGTCTCAAGAGAAGCCAGGTTACCCTAGTATATTTCCTGTTGATATGAAAATTTGTGTCGATTTAGCAATACAGCGAGTTTGTTACGATGTTATGAACTATACGCCTTTCTCCACTGATGTTCTGAGTTGTTCAAAGCATTTGTAAGGATAATGATTGTTAGCAGGCAGCTGTCTGACTCTGTCTGAGATGAAGAAAGGAACGGTGAGTGTAACATTAACACCACATTATTAGCTGTTTGATAACGTAGTCAAGCAAAAGGCAAATTATATTAATTCATATTATTTAATGACAGAACCGTCGCAAAGGCTGTGCCAAGTGTGCGAGCGCATAGCTTTTTTCTTAAATATCCACAGCACAAACAATAAATTGCTCATCACTACAGCAACACTATCCGAGCTGGCGTGAGCGAGTGGAGGCGGGGCTAATTTGAATATTCATTGATCCGTGTATATTAAATGAGGCAAGGTCGTAGAGTTACATTCAAGCTATTTTAAGGCATGAAGTAATTTTTCACTTGAATTTTATTAAAAATTTGTCATTTTGGTGATCAAAGATGAGTTTTAAGGGATAAAATAATTTACTACAGGGGGACTTTAACTATACACAAGCTACCCTACTGATGAAGTTACACTACTAATAAAAATAGCTAACTACATTAAAGCTGTTTAAAATTGCAATATCTTTTTAAATATACAATTTCTTTCTTGCATTTAGAACAATATTTTTGTTTTGATAGTATATTTGAACATTTGAAAATGTTCTGTAAATCTTTTTGAACATATATAGAACATTTGTGTCAGGGTTTGGAAGGAGCGAGGACTCAAATGCAGGAAGATGGGTCTTTATAAAATGAACAAAAAAAATAAAACAAAAAACAACAACAAAAACTACCCCGTGGGGGAAAACAGACTTAACCTAGGCTAGACTTGAATTGACAAAGAGGGAACACACATGGGAAAACACGACGACCGAATATACAACAACGAACCAACACAGGACTGCAAACACAAGGAGAATAAGTAGGGAACAAACAAGGCAGGAAATGATGAAACACAATAAAACACAATCTCAGGAGGGAGGTGGACTGGAGGAGGATCAGGGGGAGGGATGGCGGGCCAGGTCCAGAGTCCCCGACAGAAGGCCAGGGGGGAACTGAGGAACAGACCATGGAGACTCCATGAAGGTCGGAGTCCTGGCTGATTGCCAGGGCGGCGCTGGAAGAACTGACCAGGCGGGCGCCGGCAGGTCTGGAGTCCTGGCTGACTGCCAGGGCGGTGCTAGAGGAACAGACCAGGCGGGTTTCAACGGTTCAGACGGCCTGGGCGGTGGCAGGGCTGACCAAGGGTGCTCCGTGGCCGTATCAGGGAGAGAGGGCAGCTGGGTGACGGCCTCCGTGGCCGTATCAGGGAGAGCGGGCTGCTCCGGGACGGCAGCGGGCTCGAGCTGCTCTGGAACGACGGCAGGAGGCTCTGGGACTACAGCGGGCCTGGACTGCTCTGGGCCATAGTCACCAGACCTTACGTGCGTTCTCCAAGACTGCAAAACTGTCAAGACATAAAAGACAAAGACAGCCTTCTTGGCCATGTCAGGACTCACCGGGGAGGCGTTAGACTCCAAAACCTCTGGGGTGGCCTCCAGGCCAACAGTATGCTCTGGGAAGGCCTCCGGGCCTGAAGCGTGCTCTGGGAAGGCCTCCGGGCCAGCAGCGTGCTCTGGGAAGGCCTCCGGGCCAGCAGCGTGCTCTGGGAAGGCCTCCGGGCCAGCAGCGTGCTCTGGGAAGGCCTCCGGGCCAGCAGCGTGCTCTGGGAAGGCCTCCGGGCCAGCAGCGTGCTCTACAAGGAAATCCACCCACCCCTCAAAAGACAGATGTTCCTTGCCAAACATTCTCCATCTGCATATGGGCTCATCAAGAGCATTATTAAAAAGGTCCTTGAGAGCAGAGTCGTTGTACTCCAGCCCCTCAGCTACCCTCCTGAACTTCTGGGCAAACTCCTTCAGAACAGTCCCCTGCTGACGGAGGGATCTTAATGCAGTCACCTGGAGCATGCGCTGGTAGATGGGGTTGCAGGCAGTAGAACTTGGCAGATGGTGTGAGTCCCTTCTCTGCTGAGTACCCTTGTTGGCTCTTTCATCCTCTATGCCCCTGAAATTAGGAGATGGAAAGAGGAAGATACCCATCTCTGCTGAGTCCTCTTATTGGTTGGTTCGTTCTGTCAGGGTTTGGAAGGAGCGAGGACTCAAATGCAGGAAGAAGATGGGTCTTTATTAAATGAATAAAAAATAAAACAAAACACAACAAAAAAACTACCCCGTGGGGGAAAACAGACTTGACCTAGGCTAGACTTGACTTGAATTGACAAAGAGGGAACACACATGGGAAAACACAACGACCGAATATACAACAACGAACTAACACAGGACTGCAAACACAAGGAGAATAAGTAGGGAACAAACAAGGCAGGAAATGATGTGGAACAGGTGGGGCGAATTAACCAATGAACAGATAACAAGATGGGCGGTGTTCAGACAATAGACAGATGAGCACATGGCACAAGGAAACACAAAACAGCTGGGTGCAATGAAACAGGATAATGAGTCCGGGAAGTGTGTTATGGGAAATGGAGTTCACGGGTGTGATGAGGAACAGTCCGGGTTGGAGTGCCCCCTGGTGCCTAACTAGGGACTCCAACTGGTCATGACAATTTGAACAATCAATTTACTCTTTAATAACCAACAGAATTAAACTTGCTTTTTGAACTGATTCTTTTACATAAACCTTCCGAATTAATCAATTCACTGAATGAATCAGACTTCATATGAAAGAGTGCATGAGCATTTTTGGTGAACATTTGTTTATTACCTCATGGTACGATTACACGACAACGATGTACCAAAAACTGAAACGTTTTTTGCATATAGGCAACAACATTGTCAAAACGATCCCCGTTCACACGGATCCTCGAAACGACTAAAAACGCTGTATCATATATGCCAGGCCAGTAGATGGCAATGTCACTTTGTAAAGAAGCATTAGATGCCTATAGACCTAACACATACACATGACGTCACCTTTTAAGCTTTCGTAAGCTTTTTGAACTGCTGGAGATTTACACTTTTTTCGTAAGTTGAATATGGAAGGCGGTCGGGTGGAAGTTAGATATTTTTCTTCATAACTTGTTAAATATGGATTTTTTTTTTTTTTTTGCACAAATGCATCACTTTGCTTCAGAAGGCCTTTATTAACCCCCTGGTTTATGATGGATAGATGTGGATGGAGACACTTTCTTCAGCTCATACTCGTTGGTATCACTCACTGCCATTTTAAAGCTTGGATGCGTCAGGATATTTATTAATATACCTCCAATTGTGTCAGAAAGAACATAAAGACATATACACCTAGGATGACTCGAGGGTGAGTAAATCTTGGGCTCATTTTTATTTGAAAGTGATCTAATCCTTTAAGCTACTGTCATACTGCTCAAAAATAGTTAAAATCAATGTGAATTGCTGTTTGCAAACCATTTTATTTCTGTAATATGACTTCTTTCCAAGTCTAACAGAATACTTAGGGAGAAAAAAGGGATTTTATCCATTAGGAATTGCTTGGATTATAAAAAGATGATGTTACATACTAGAATAGAGCCTAAAACAATACCTAAATAGCTATTTAGCTGTTAGTTGACATTCAATATCCCATGGAGCTTATGTGACATAATTTCAAACTAGAGCAAGTTATTAAATTCTTATGAAAGATTATGAAGAAAAACATTTTGCACTGATGAATTGATCATGAATATGAATTAATAATTGTGTAAATGCAGAATTTCAATTATTCTCTGGAACATTCTTCTTGCATTCATCCTCCACCGTACAAGCCTTGACTCTGGCATTACTGTATCTGTGCATCACTGGTTTTTGATGTTGATATAGGCCTGGAATTATTCATTTAAGAGGACAAAAACATTGACTTGCATGTGTAACTGTTGAGATTGTTCATCCAGTCGCTCAGTCACAGGCGCTGAGCAATATCAAGGACCGGCGTACTGAATTCATCATGTTTCAATTGGTAGTCAGGAGGCTCCCTGTCATAGTGATTTGTTAAAAACAGTTCCTGCAAGAATGAACGGATGCTTCAGAAAATCAGAGCGTGAGCTTGGAATACACGCCCCATAAGCCTGCTGCTATCAGTTCAATCTGTTATCATTCAACACCTCAGATTTTTATTATTTTAAAGAGGGTACTGTTTGTTCTGAGCTGGAAAAATCAGCCAGTGCCATGCCTTCACATTTATTAGGACGTGATAGATCTTTCCCCCTGTTCTAGGAGGAAACTTTTGCTTGTAGCTTGATTTTAAAGACTGCAAAGCAAGTTCCACACAAGCCAGTTTATCAATCCTGGTGCCTTGATTGATGTGAAAGATGTAAAGCAGTGATTCTGGTGGGATGCAAGTCTATTTAGGGTGATTTGTTTGAGTTTGAGTCATTGCGCAAAAGTGTTCCCTGCATTTTTAACACAATATTTAGATAAAAACAGATATTTATAATAGTTTCCAATATGTCACCTACATCACAGTTTTACTCCCCAAACAAAGTGATTTTAAAACCAGTTTGAATGAATAATTTAAATAAACCAGATTTAAAACCAGTTTTGGCTGGAAGGCTGTTAAAGCTATAATTCTGGGGTTCATGTTAAAAACTGTATGTGTCAGTGCACCTGATGAAACACAATAATAGCCTTTAGATATGTCAAATACAACCATCAATTAAAAAGCAGAATGCAGAAAGCTTTGTGTTTGAATTTTATAAGCTAAAATCAGTCAGTTGAAAAGCCAATTTAATGACTCAAAAGTGTCGCCCAAGTATTTTCGTATGCCCTCTAAGCATATGTTTGCAGAAATTATTGTGGAGTTTTGGTTTTTGGTTATTGCTATCTCTGCTCACCGTCTGTATGAGAACTTTAATTATATTAGAAATGCAACTTTACTAATTTTTTTTTTTTTTTTAGGAGTCAGATCTGTTTGTGTTGTTAGAGGTGCTGCGTTCATGTTTTTCTGAGCAGTTTGTTATTACTCTATGTACGGCAATTACTGTCATCCATGTGTCATTTTTTAGTAAAAAGAAATGGTCACAAGCCAAATGAGAAAGTTATACTTTTTAATGAAAAAGCAACGACTATAGAGTGAAATGGGGAAAAGGGTAGTAAATGAATTGCCTGTTAAGCTGATAACCTGTCAGTCATTGGGAACATGAGAGTAGAATTAATTCTTTTTAGAAAAGACCTCTGAATAGGAAGCGGTTTAATGCTGGAGCTTTATGAGGCCATAGAATAAAATGTCTGATTTAAGCTTTTGTCTTCTTTCATTTCAGTAATTCACCCATAAAATGTAATGGCAACCTTTGAAGTTTTATGCTCACTTTATTGGCAGCCACTTAAAGATGTCAGTTTTTTTAAACCGGCTGGTCTAAGAAAATAGAAGCTCGAGCCAATTAGACATATCTCACTGATTCTTTAGATAAGGGGTGAAACTCTCACAATTTTATGTGCTAAAAATAACCACATTTCCACAACATAATGTTCTTAACATAAATGTACCATTTCATTTGATTTTCGCTTTATTTATTTTATGACATAACACAAGCCAGATATATGTATATAAATTGGCTTACATGCATCCATGGACAAAAACACATTAATTTTCTCATAATACACATTGCAGCATCACCTCTTTTCTCTCTGAAACTGTTCAATAAAGGATTCGGTCTCTCTAAACCCCTCCTTTCTGAGAGCCTACTCTGCTCTGAGTGGTCAGATGGCCTAGTCTGTTGTGATTGGTCGACTGCTTAAAGTGTGTGTCGGAAACAAAACTCCCATTATATCTGATTTTCAGCTCCGGATCTTTCTCAGCGGTTGATACCAAGTGTGCCGCACAAGTCCTGAAAAGTGAAGCCAAAACATTTTGATCGCCCCCAGGTGGCTGGTTATAGGTTATAAACCCCGCCCTCTGCATGTGTTGACAAATTAAACAATCAAATTACACTTCAAATAATTTTTTTCCAAAGATGGTTTCTATCATTTTAGGTAGTTTTATTACACTGATGTAAGTTAAAGTGTTCGTTTTTTTAGTAGTTTGGTTTTAGTTAGTTATTTGATGCTATAAAAACAGGAGTGAGATGTCATGATTGACAGCTTCTCTGAGCGAAGTAGTCTCTGAAGCACCAACCGACTTTTTTGGGGGATTTTCAGAAGGACATTGGAGCTTTAACTTTAATTTCTACATTCCCCATTTTAACACTTTAAAACACCATTTTAAGCACTTGGTCTGAAGCGCATGGTGCAGGTGCACTTAGGTCCAAATCCACATTTGCTAGTTTAAAGGGTTCGTTCACCCAAAAATGAAAATAATGTAATTTATTACCCTCATGTCGATCTACACCCGTAAGACATTCGTTCGTCTTCGGAACACAAATTAAGATATTGTTAATGAAATCCGATGGTTCAGTGAGGCCTCTATTGAGAGCAAAGTCACTGAAACTCTCAAGATCCATAAAGGTACTAAAAACATATTTGAAACAGTTCATGTGAGTTCACTGGTTCAATTTTAATATTATAAAGTGACAAGAACACTTTTTGTGAACCAAAAAAACAAAATAACGACTTTTCAACAATATCAAGTGATGGGCCGATTTCAAAACACATTGTTTTTTTGTTGCAACAAATATTTGTTGCTTTAAAATATTAATATTGAACCACTGTACTCACATGAACTGTTTCAAATATGTTTTTAGTACCTTTATGGATCTTGAGAGTTTCAATGGCTTTGCTCTCAATAGAGGCCTCACTGAGCCATCGGATTTCATCAACATCTTAATTTGTGTTCCGAAGATGAACGAAGGTCAACCCAAAAGGATTGTTCCTAGTCTCTTAATGAGTAATGGGTGCGTTTTGGCCGTAACGTGCACTCTAAAAAATGCTGGGTTAAAAACAACCCAAGTTGGGTTGAGAATGGACAAACCCAGCGATTGGGTTGTTTTAACCAAGCAGTTGGGTTAAATGTTTGCCCAACCTGCTGGGTAGTTTTACTTAACTCAACTATTGTTTAAAAATTACAGTATTGCTTACTTAAAATGAACCCAAAATATCTTGAAAATTAACATTTATTAATATGTTTAATAAATGAACATTTTAATTTCATTTTAGATTAATTTTAAGTCAGCCATATAGTCATTTTCAAACAATAGTTGGGTTAAATAAAACTACCCAGCAGGTTCGGCAAACATTTAACCCAACAGTTGGGTTAAAACAACCCAATCGCTGGGTTTGTCCATTTTCAACCCAACTTGGGTTGTTTTTAACCCAGCATTTTTTTAGTGTGCATTAAACCAATCAGAGTCTCATCTCCCATTCTCTTTAAAAGCCATGTGCACTTGCACCATGGTGCATTGCTATTTACATGGCGGAATATAGAGAGACTCAACCTGACGAGTCAGTTTAAATACATGTGTGTATTGCCAAGATTGGTCAAATAATTAGCCAATTTCATTCATCATTACTACAAATAGGTAATTCCGATACATGCTTTGACTATCCATTATGACATGTAGGCAACATGTGTAACAAGCAGAGTGTACATGCATTGTGCATCTGCCTATAGGTGCATATTACTAATGCGCCTTTAAAAAAAAATACTTCAGTCGTTTTCATTTGCCTCAAAATAGCAACGTGCCAACAATGCACCTGAACACACCTCGTTTTCAGACCAGCACGCCCATGGGCGAACAGATGGGTGCGAGTGCATTTGCTATTTAAACAACATGGGCATTGGACGTGAAAATGAAACTGCATCAGGCTGAAACTAGCAAAAAACACTGGCGTCGCGCCTGGCATCGCATTGCGCCGGGTGTATTATGGGCCCAATGAGTTGTTCTCCAGTAAACTACTAACCGATTCTGTGGGAGTGTGGGCGGAGCCTTGATACAGCGCCTCCACTTCTCGCTCACTTCTGCGCAGACTCAGGTCCCGAATCAGTGCAAAATGTCAGCGCCAAATTGGCGAACATTGGCGGCTTCACTTTTCTAATATGGAAGTGAGTGAAGGTGCATCGTCCATTTTTTTTTTTTTTTACAGTCTATGGTTTATACACAGTTATACGAACAATAACGATGGCATCATTTATAATGTATCAATTCAAGCCCGAGTCCTCATCCTTTGGAAGTGCATGCGAAGTGGATTTGTTTTCGCAGTGCAGTGTCTTCTCGACATGTCAACAACACAAACTAAACTCTTCCAGGTCTCAGCTACAACTACAGTGTTTGAGGGGGATCAAAGTGGGCATGTCTTTGTTCGTGGGCAGCCAATGAAGACCATAGGCTGGCATTATGCAAATTACAAACCTATGTAGGTTCACACAGGAAGTAAGGCTGGAATTACTGATGACTCATTTCAGGCAGTTCAGAATTGGTTCTCAATAATTTAATTTACTCTCAAAAATAACTGTAAAAAAAGAAACTAATTTACACAGCATAATACCGTTTTTCACTGAAACAGTAATATACCATAAAAACAATGCATTCTGCGTTACTTTCTCGAAAACAACAAATAAAATTACCCAGAATGCATTGTTTTTACTGTATATTACTGTTTCAATGGTAAACGGTATTTTACTGTGTAAATCCGTTATTTTTTAGAGTGAGATCTTTGAAACTTTGCAGACCTTTTACATTCACAAACAGCTATATTACACACTTCATGAAATGTAATATCTGAAAAAGCATAATAGAGGCACTTTAAATTCTGTTTTTTTTTTTCTTGGTCAGATTCTTAAACCAGACTTTAAGTCCCAGATTGCCAATGTGGATTTTTGAACCCCACTGTATCTGGTGCTTTATCTAATTCTAACACACACACACACACACACACACACACACACACACACACACACACACACACACACACACACACACACACACACACACACACACACACACACACACAAACACACACATTCCCCTCTAGGGAAGAATGCCACTCTTTGAAACAGATTTGGGAATGAACTAAAGACACTGGACACTGGTCTTCATCCTAGCGCCCAAATCTTTCCAGATGGAGGGATTTCTGACTGGTAGGAAGAAATTAATTAGAGAGTGGGGGGAAATAAGCTGATCTTGTTGGCTCTGGGATTTGGCTTTTGACAACAGGGTGTAATTGTTCAAGGTGCGGAGCTTTGGCTCCTGATGTGTGGTGGACAGGTGTGGGAGAGATAAGGCACGCTTCTCGTGGCGTGATGAGGGCGCCGGCAAGAAATAAATCCAGCTCATTGCTCACCGAAGGATGAATTTAGGGGCGGAGGACAGGTCTTAAAGTCAGAGGCAGCAGGGTGAAGCCAGCACCATATCAGAGCTGCAAAGACACAAAAATTGGGGACCAAAAGAAGGTCAGGCTGATATTTGATAGTTTCTTGAATTCATCTACTAAATGTATCACATAGACAAATCTGCTTATCTAGTGTCATCAGAAAGAACACATGGAGTGAAAGTAAAGAAATAAGATTTTCAGGCACACAAGCAGAAGGCAGATTGACTTTACATTTCTTTCTGTTGTAAAAAGAGAGTTTTGTGTCCGCTGAAGCGATATTTCTGTCCAAACCAGAACGTAATTGATAATAAGTTATGAAACCAATACCTGCTGCTGTTTGTTTACACTGCGCTTTGAATCACAGATGTGAATTATACTTTTTACTATGTTGGAATGAAAATATTCCTCAAAAATTGACCCAACTAACTGAGAGCTGTCTAAACAAACAGTTTCATATCAGGCAGTGCTGCTGATCTGAAGAGTTTTGAGCTCCCAGCATGCACTGCAGCATGAATAAATGATGTGGTTTCTGTAATAGGATTTTTTTTTTTTTTTTGCAGTTTGCAGACTTATGATGCTGTTGTGTTTTTTGTCATTACTGATGGTTATTTGTTGTGTGGTGATATTTTAACTTGATGTTTGTTGAATTGAGGTTTGAGTGTTGAGGTCCATGCACATCTATATAAAACTGTTTCATATAATGTTGCTTTACAAAATGTTCTCTTTTTTGCACACATGCAGCTTGCTGAGTTCATGTATATTAACTATTTAATGCATGAAAAAATAAATCTTAATGTTCCTTTTTGGTTCTAAACAATTTGATTATTTGAGGAACAAGAATACTTTAGTTGATCTGATGTGAATTTATTAACTGAATTATAGATGTTTTGCATTTAGGAAACAATCAAATTCAAATTGCTTAAACTCAGTAGTTTTACTACTAAAGACAGAAATCGTGATGCATGGTGTTGCATGTTGAATAACAACATTTTTTGTTGTTTTTGTGGTTGTAAATGTTTCTGAATATCCCTAATGTTGTCTGAATACCCTGAACTCTTGGTCATATGAAATTTGAATGTGTTATTGAGAGAATTTCATATTTATTTGCTTCTGTAGATTTAGTATTATATTCCGGAAAATCATATCTGTTTTCATTATGTTCTGAAACATGATTTTGATGATGTTTTGATGTCTTAATGCAGAGACATGAGGAAGTCTGTCCAGCTGTTTTGTAGTCAACAGGCACAAACAGTTGAAATGAAGCAATTTTGTACAAATGGAAGTGCTATTAAAGTTGAATTCTCATCTTTAATAGAAAAGTAAAAAAGACGAGGAACACACAGCGGGTTGCGCTCAAGTGTGAAATAATTCCCATTTTCAGTGAAAAAAAATGTATATATATAAATATATATATACACACACACATACACACACACTTCATAAACTATAAGAGGGTTCTTAAACATTTGGTTAATGAAGTAGGATCATATAAAAAAGCAAATGAATGAATTAATTAACTTTAGTGTGGTAGCCACACTTTCATCTGCTTGTAGATTCCTCATTTCCTCTGTTTATGTTGAGGAACAAGAGAGATTTATGATAAAAAAGTGCCTTTTTCATACTTGTACTGTTTATTTTCATCTCTTTGTGAAACAGGTGAAAGTTTTAGCAGTCTTATTGTAAAACAGTGCATATAACCTGTGCTTATGTGTATATTTATTTATTTATTTATAAGCATATTTCTTCTTCTTATTATTAATTTTTACCTGAGGTTCATTTATAATTTTAAGTTTACCGGCCACTCTTTCCTAACTTTATACTGATTCACACACAGCAAAAATCTTCAGAGTTAAATCAGTTCTGCTCAGAGTACATATGGTCCCTCTCTAAATAGTGTTAAAATAACACTAAAGCAGAGTTAAAGTTAATGAGATAATAAAGCAATTAATTAAGCGATGATTGTGCATTAGTGATGAACACCTGCTGTTAACAAGCAAAATTGGAAGCTTACATATTCTGTAAAACAGGTTGCAACTATAGCATCGCATTTGGTTCAGGACTTGCTTCATTAAATGACGTTTTACTTGCGATACCTTTAAAGGAGTGAGCAAAGATGAGCATAACCGATGTCCATCGCATATGCAGATTGATATCTAAAAGTTTTTTATTCTTTTCTCACTAACATTAGTACAGCGCTTACTGCATGGCGCTTAACTTAGAGGAATAGTTCACTCAAAAATGAAATTATCCCATAATTTACTCACCCTCAAGCCATCCTTGGTGTATTTAACTTTCTTCTTTCAGCCAAACATAATCAGAGTTATAATAAATAATGTTCTGGCATTTAATAGAGCCTAGAGAGTTTTTGAAGCTAAAAATACCGCATCCATCCATCATAAAAGTAAACATATATGACTCCAGTGGGTTTAATAAATGCCTTCTGAAATGAAGCAATGGTTTTTTGTAAGAAAAATATTCATATTTAAAACTTTATAAACTATAACCACTGGTTTCCGGAAACGGCGGTATGTGCATTTACAAGGAAGTTGAGGGTGACATAGCTCCTCTTATATCAAAATCCTCCAAAATTTTTCTTTTTCGACTTCTAATTCTTTTTGTTTTGCTCTATCCTCTGTGCTTCCGCTTTTGTCAATTCTCACTTAAGCTTACGCTACGCCTATGTCATTTTTGAGTGAACTATTCACTTTAACTTGCATTTCTCTCTATAGGCGCATCCAGGGCTCATTATTATGATTTAGTATTTCTCTGAACAATGTTAGCAATGTTATATCTTTCTCATAAATGAAGCTTAAACCATTTTCTGAAGCCAACCTCCCCACCCATGGTATTTTAGTAATTAAATTAACACCATAAATGTGTGACTAGTCGACTAATGGCTTAAATTAATGACTACTAGTCGACTAGAATAATCTATGGTCGGAGATCCCATTTCCAACTTCCAAGTGTTCCAGTTATGCTGAATTTCACACTTTTTTTTAAAATAACCAATGGAATCATTTTTGTTGTTGCCATCTTGGAAATGACATCTAATGGTGCTTCTCATTGAAGACAAAGTTTATTGATCATTACTCAAGCCCATTCCTTCGGTTATTTTCAAGTATGAGGTGAGAGAAGTTCTGCGTTCTTTCACCCATTCCTCATTTACTTCTTGTGACTAGGTGGGCTCACTGGCGATTAGGCGTCATTGATGTGTACACGTGGGTGTAATGTGTTATTTTCATTTTCCGCCATCAGAAAGTTTGGACAGTTCAAGTTGTTTTTGCAGTTTAGTTTCAATAATGGTCTTGTTGGATTGAGGAAGAAGTTTTCAGTACAGTTTTAGAATTCAAAGGTTTTTGCCAATGGCAAGATCTTTATGAGAAATAAAATTCATCCTCAAAAGGATAATGCCTTTCATTTAGTGCATTTAATTTAGGGCATTTTATGACATTCAAATACTCAAATCACTTAAAGTCTTGACTTAATTACCCCTAGGAGTCATATTCTTTGTTCTCCGAAGACTATTGTTTTAAATGAAGGCTTTGGGATTGTGTCATGTGCTTTGATATTCTGTTATAGCCTGGATAGGAGCTTCTTCTTGTATTCAACCTGTGATGCACTCTCATTATAAAATACAATTTGGTTTTGGTTTGCAAAACAGCTTTCAAAACCCTCACAGAAATGTCATTTAGTCACACCACACTGACAATATAGAGCATTTCTGTCATAAAATCTTCTAATTATCTGCTTTTGTCAGCAGGGGTGCAGAAACTATTAGAAAATGTGTGTGGGGGGGCAAAATCATATTTTTCCGACTGCCTTCAAAGTAATGAACGTCCTAAAAAAAAAATCATTTTACTTGGAAAAATAAATGCAGTCTTGAGTTTATTCAGATGGAATGCAAGTTAATCACAAATGTTGTCGTAGCCATGATGATTCAAAGTCCCTCAAGTCATGTGATCTTTATTCTAAGCCTGTTTTGATGTTCTGTCCATAAACAGTGGATGGCCTGCAGGAAATCTGAGTGGTGTGGGTAGTTCATCTGCCTGCTTGATGTCTGTTTGTTGTTTGTCTCCGGTTGTTTGTCTGGGAGTGAAGCTATTAGACAATGACTGCACATTTTATGAGCTAATTTCTGCCCATACTAAACATACATTCGGTTCCCAGGATGCTCTGTAGAGGAAGGTGGGGGGCTCTGCTGTCACTGAGCACAGAACCATGATTGTAGATTACAGTGAATGATAATTCACACTATGCAAGTTTTGGATTTATTAATTTATTACAGTGGGCTTTTGCAGTGACAAATCTGATTTTGTGGTTGTGTGTGTGTGTTAAAATGTGTTAAAGAAGTGAATGTGTATGCTTGTTATATTATATTTTTTTTTTGCCAGGCTTATAAACTGGATTATTTTTGAAGTTTATCAATATTGGCTGATAAAAATGTGCACACTTTCCTTTATGTCCATTCTGCGGTCATTTTAGATGGATAATAATGGATAATGTTTTAAATGTTTTTCTAAATTTAATGAAATATTCTGTAAAAAAGGCGTTTGTTACTTACAAGCCTTCGTATAATTAATATGTATTTATATATATATATATATATATATATATATATATATATCTCATTAAATATAGGGATTCAATTGGATGCTTTTTACACAATATTTACAAAAGTAAATTAACTACATTTACTAAAATACTTTCAATTTAATATTTATTATTTAATTATTATTTATTAAACTTATTAATAAATGTTCATTTATTGATATTAAATTTGACTTTAATTTCCAACCTATTTTGGGTTCATTTTATGCAGGTAAAATAGTCATTTTAAACAATAATTGAGCTAAACAAAACTACCCAGTTTTAACCCAACTGTTAAAACAACCCAATCACTGGGTTTGTCCATATTTATCCCAACATATTTTTTTTTTTTTTTTTTGCGTGTAGGTTTGATTTTGATTTTTGTCTGAACATAACATATAACATAACATAATATAACATATATTTTAATTGTTTGATCAAAATGATTGCTCGGGACAATTCAGTAGTCGCTGGATATTGGTAAATTATAAACCCCTTGCAACATGCATTGAAAAATCATTCAAAGTAAGACCAGGAATGTGTGTTTAGAATGTAAACTGGTTCAATTTTGGTTTAATGTTGATCACATGATAGAGAGGAAATTAGTTTTTAAAACAGAGGTTGTGTGTACCAGAGAACTACGTCTAAATATCCTCTTCAGATCAGCCACAACAATGTTCATCATCAACCCCACCTGGGACCAATGGGTCTCATCACCATGGAGATGGATGGATGTGTGGGTGGTATGATCAGTTTAGTCCCGAACTGCTGAACAGCTGAAGACAAACAGGTGGTTTAATATCCTGCATTTCTGGAGGAACTGTTCCTGACACTGTACTTACAACCTGTTCCAGCTCTGAATGATGCCTGAAATCTCACAGAAATAGAATCATATAATTAGATCTTAATGACCACTAAAAATATTGATTTTGTGGTTTGGAGCCCTGCCTCCTTCAGATAGCCACACCGAAAAACTGTAGCCTCTTGTTTAAAATCACAAACATGCTTTCCAGGAAGATTGTATAAGGAGATGTGTTTTATTCAGTTTTAAACCACTGGTGACAGCAATATCTAAAATGAGATCTCTATAAATTACTCCGTTGTTTGTCCTAGACAGTAATAAGATGAAATGGAGAGCAAAAAGTATTTATTTTCAATATCAGACTTTCAGGATTTTTCAGTAATCTCACGTTTTAGAAGAGATCTCATCAAATGTCTCAAATTAATCAAAGATCAGGTTTTAGTGTGAGCTCAATTTCTTATTCAAGAAGACCAAATTATTTGACATACCCATTGTAACAAGGTTAGTAGATGTGGGAAGAAGGAGGCGGGAACCGGCGAACATTCAACAAAACTTTAATATAAAATAAACAAAACGAAAGTAATGCTGGCAGACCCTCGCGGACGTCTGCCGGCCACACAAACATAATAAAACATAAAATAAAGTCCAGGCCTGGTCCTCTCTCGTCGTTCACTGATGTCGCTCCTCCTTTTATGCTTCCGGAGCTCCTCCGTGAGAGACTCGAGGCCGGCACGCCTCACAGGTGACGCTCATTATCACTCGCGTCACCGGCCTCGCGCCGTTCCCTCACGGCTCTCGCCCGCCCCAATAATAACCAACTGCAGAACCGCAGAACCATACGTCATGACAGTCTGAGGACGACAGCGCCAGACTAACAGCCTGAGGGCGGAAGTGGGCGGAGTAATAGTCTCACGTTGGATGTGGGCGGAGTTGACGACAAACAAGCAAACAATCATGGCGGAAGAAGCGAACACGGTAAAAAGTTTCTTTGTGTTGTGCTTTTAATCGATCACGTTTATGTGTTGTGTATTTATTCGATCGTTAACACTTAACATGACTCAGATATTTTGTAAATGGGCTTCAAAGTCACTTTATCACGTCTTTTGATATTTTACAAATCGTCTCACGTTGCTTGCGCCCAGGTGAATAAATACTATAGTCATTTATAGTAAATACTATAGTGTTTTTGAACCATACTATAGTACTATAAATACTTGAATTAATTTATTGTGGTAATTCTATAGTTGCTGTGATAATATGGCAGCTATAATAATATAAACAAATTACTTTACCCAATATTGTACTAAGTTTTCTACAATTTTAGGGTATATTATACTACAATATACACTACAGTTTACTGTAGTAAAAACTAAAGTATACTATTTATACTAGTTTATCAGTTCACTATAGTTAATATTATAGTATTATGTAGCATTCATTAGTGTTGTAAATACAGTATGGTTCAAAAACACTATAGTATTTACTATAGTATTTTTTCACCTGGGTGTTTACATATTCATGGTTTGTTATTTTACTTGTTGTTGGTACTGTATTTTATTTAATTGGTTACATTTTACAATACTGATCAGTGTTTTTGTGGATTTTAGAGGCATATTAGTATCGGGAGATGCTCCGCTTTACTTCATTTACAGCGATGCAAAACGTGCTGCAACAACTTCCACTGCCCAGTGCTCTTAAACCGACCAGACGGCACAGGTTGAATGCACAGCTTCAAATTCACTTAAAAAAAACTGTCGTTCATGGAGGTATGAACGTTTCTTTTGTATTCTGAATTTAAAATGTTGTTTTTGCAATGAAGTAAGTAGTAATTTTGACTTTAGAAGAATGAAACTTGTTTCTTTTATGCAATTTTTATGGTTATATATCTAAGTTTTTCTTTGATTTTGCAATGCAGTAAATTGACAAGCAGAATCACCCCAGAACAAGAGAAGCTGATCAAAAACAAGGTTAGTTTTATAAGACTTTCATAAACACATAAGCTACTTATACAGATGGTGTGTTATATCTGTCACATCTTTTCAGGAATAACTTAATAATATTCTATTGTTTTAGAAACAGTTGACCGGCTGTGTGGGATCTTCATGTTAATGGTAAGCAAAAAAAAAGGAAAAGTTAAAAGTTTTTAAAAATGTATGAACTTCTCTTTTCATTAGAATGAAAAACATATATGAGGGCTTTTCATACTTTAAATAGTTAACCCTGGGTGATTGTTAACCCCAGGTAAACAGAATCCTGGGTTATCTTGATTCACGTTTCACACTGATCATCATTTACCTGAGGTTAACAATTAATCCTGAGTATTCATATGCACTGTACATTACTAAACCCTGGTTAACATCCTTATTTGCAGTGTCAGTGTCACTGATTGGATGAACAAAGCACACAATATGTTTTCATAAATGCTTAGGCATTGCACATCCTCATTACATATAGTCAACTTCCTCATTACATATAGATCAAGTTTATCCTGAATGAACATTTCAGACTATAAAAGAATTAAACAGTATTTTCTGCTCTGCAATTGTTGCATTTTCTGTCAGCATTTGTTTTTTTTTTCTTTCCAATGCTGAATTTTCTATTTATATACAATGCACAGTGTTTCTGTGACTGTCAAAAGCATGTAAATATACAAGCAATATGTGGAGCGTTACTTTACCCACGGTTAAAAGTGGTGTTTAGGACGACGATAACCCGGGGTTAAATGTAGCGTGAAAAGCCATGTGAATTGCTTGCCTTTTAAAAAAAAAAAAAAAAAAATTATACTGAACATAACTGATTAATTTCATTGGTGACAGAGTATGATTTAAGTCTTCAATATATAAACATGAGAAAAACAGAATGTCAAAACTTTATTATACATGCTGTGCTGCATCCTGACTACAACACAAAGTGTTGTTAAATACACTTTTAACATCTCATCCCATTTGTTTATACCCTTCTCTCATGAAGGAACCACGGATCACAGAAGACTTCTGCGCTGCACAACAATCAAAGGTCTTTACGGGTTTAGTGGAAGAGCTGTGCTTTCTGATATTGAAAGAAAAAGACCAGGAACAAGAACTTTCACAGGCTGAAACAGATGATGACAGACAACTGGCCAAAGAGCCTTTAGTGTTTTGCTTTCAAATTAAGGATGATATGGACATTTTACAAAAAAGTTTATTTTTTTAGATTTAATTTGTCATCATGTACCTGCTGTTCAATCTACACTCAATTTGGTTTGATTTTGTATTTTTTAGAGCAAAGCACAGCTAGTGGCTATATAATGCTTTTGCTCTTACATTTTAGTACATTTTATTAAAATTAAATAAATATCTTTTGTTTTTGGGTTTGATGGATCTGAATGTGTTTAATTCATGCATTCTAGTGTACAACCGTGTAATGCGTATTATATATTATGAAAAACAATGATTCATTCTGAAATGCTTAAGTAAAATATTTTATGACAAATTAATAAATGTTTATCGATTTTAGTGTTTAAGCTTTGTTGTGTTCAATTTATATTCAGTTAATCATTTAAGACATAAAACAAATTTATGAACTTTTAAAATATTAAAAGGTTACAAGGGGATTTTAATACACACATAGGCTATATATATATATATCTTAACGTGATTGTGTATATGATTAAGCTATTAACACAATGTGAATCTATATCTATAATTTCAGTTAGATCGTTTTAATACAATATTTCACATTAACATGGTTTTAAACTTTAAAATGCTCCAAATGGAGCGATGCCTACGGAGATAAATTGGCTCCGCCCACTTCCGCCCTCAGGCTGTTAGTCTGGCACTGTCGTCCTCAGACTGTCATGACGTATGGTTCTGTGGTTCTGCAGTTAGTCCTATCTCGCCCGCCCTGCTCGTCACATACCCCCAACGCCCCTCGCAGGCCGGGGGGGTACCTCCGAGACTGCGCTTTACTCCCCCCCCGGGGCCTGTCTCGGCGGCCGCAGCACCTGGGGGTAAGGACAGACGAGACGAGAGAAAGGAGACGGAAGCAAGGGGAGCGACAGGACGAGAGAGGGGAGAAAGGAAAAAGAAAGAAAAAAAAAATGCTGGGTCCGGCTCCCAGACACACTGCCGCTCGGTCCTCAGCCTGCCAAGAGGCTCTTCTTCGCGGTGCCATGCGGTGGCACTGGACGCTCGGTGGACGGCCCGATCCTCGACCGCCTCCTGGCGGCCGGCGATGGCTCCTCCGACTGAGGGCAGCCGGCAGCGAGTCCCCCGTCCCCTGCTCCTCCCCTTCATGGCGGACGGCAGCAGGCTCCGGCCCACGGCAGACGGCGGCGACTCCTCCGCTCCCTCCAGGTCCAGGACGGCAGCCACCCCACCTCGTCCCAGGAGCACGGCATCCGGGTCTCCGTCCCACCTTTCACAAGGCTCCAGCACCACCGCCTCGGGCAGCCTTTCGCGGTCTTCACTTCCGCGCTGCCCGAACTCCGCAGCACCGCGATCCCCCTCAGCAGCGAGGGCTCTCCGACAGCATGTCCCTCCTTCCTCCCGGGTTTCGGCACCAATGTAACAAGGTTAGTAGATGTGGGAAGAAGGAGGCGGGAACCGGCGAACATTCAACAAAACTTTAATATAAAATAAACAAACAAAACGAAAGTAATGCCGGCAGACCCTCGCGGACGTCTGCCGGCCACACAAACATAATAAAACATAAAATAAAGTCCAGGCCTGGTCCTCTCTCGTCCTTCACTGATGTCGCTCCTCCTTTTATGCCTCCGGAGCTCCTCCGTGAGAGACTCGAGGCCGGCACGCCTCACAGGTGACGCTCATTATCACTCGCGTCACCGGCCTCGCGCCGTTCCCTCACGGCTCTCGCCCGCCCTGCTCGTCACACCCATCATTCAATTTATACTATAATCTGATACTTTGTCTCAGATGTTTCTTTCTAAAAGTTCTTAGGATAAATGAAAACAAATGGAAACAAATGAATCAAGTACAGTATATTGGCAAAGTTTATACTTACTTGTATTTATACAGTTTTATTATGCTTTTACGGTACATTTTTAAGTCTTTTTTTGTAGCTTGATGGCTCTTGGTCCCCATTTACTCTTGTTGTATGAATGAGAGCAGGACAGACATTCTACTAAATGTCTCGTCTGTTTTGAAAGAAAGTCATACAGGTTTGAAATGACATGAATGATGAGAGATGATATTCATTTTTTGGGAGAACTGTCCCTTAAAAGTAGAATCCAAACTCTAAAATAATAATGTGTTTGCTCAACAGTTTGCATCAATTTCAATTTTTTGAGTTATGACAACTTTGAGCGAATTTACGTCCAGCCAACAAGCTACATTGAGTTAAAGGAACTTAATTAAATTGTAGAATAAACACACATTTTTTAAGTTGATTACTCAAAAAATTAAGTCGCTCCACCTGCCAGAGTTGTAGCCCTGGAACCAATTAATCTGATCTATTTCAGTTCAAATCTACAGTTATCACAGCACATGTTTACATAACTTATTTAACATGTATATTTAATGAAAAAGTCAGATATTACTTGTCACTGGCATTAGCAGAGGCATTGCTTATAGAGTCAATATGTTTACCTTCATGGTTCAACAAAAAAAAAAATGTTACATTTTCCACTAGAATTTAACTTAATCCAATTGGGAGAATTACATTAATTCAAAGCAATATTTTGAGTTGATCCAACATAATGTTTTAAGTAAGGTGAAGACATTTTTTTTTTGCCACAATAAAAACACATTTCTAAGTAACATGAACTTAATAAGTGTCAACATGAATGCAACTATTTAAGTTGATCCAACATAATGTTTTAAGTAAGGTGAAGATGCTTTTTGGACACAATAAAATGCATTTCTAAGTAACAAGTACCATGCTTGGTAACACTTATCAAGCACTGCTTGTCACCATGATGGTAAATCTCCAAAAACCCACATTAACAGAAACTCTTCTAAATTAGCATAACAAAACACTAATTACTGCTAAATCTCCCTCACCATTAATCTTGTGCAAAAAACATTATATAACACTTAATTTTTGCATAAATCCCAGCCCAGTTTCACTTAAGTTCGTCTAAATTAAAAGAAGTGTTCATACAACTCAAAACAATGAAACACGTTTACACGTCATCAGATTGTATTTTACATTAACAGAACTTAAAATTAAATACATTTTTGATTAACTGAAAATGTTAAACTATGACAAGTCATGATAGTATATTGAATCAATAGGCATAATTTGTGTGTCATCCAAGCTCAATAAAACAACAATTACAAGTAAAAAGTCTAACAGCATTTCAGAACTTGATTTTTTATTTCACAACAATATATATATATATATATATATATATATATATATATATATATATATATATATATATATATATATATATATATATAGTAATGACTAAAGGTCCAAAAAACCAAAAATAGTAACCAAAAAACTTCAACATTACGTTAACTCTTTTAAATGTCAAACATAACAGCATTAAACACTAACAGGTCTTTCCCTTCACTGAAAACTAATAAATTAACACTTAATTTCAACATTTATTCTCCTTATCCAGTCCTATGCAAAGCATGCTGGGAACTAGAAATCCACTGCCTAATTTCTAAAGTTATCAAGACAATTTCTTCAGGTTACTACAACCAAATTTTTTTAAAAAGCCAATTAACGCAGAAATTTGAGTTTAAATTACACCAGATATTAAGTTGATGTAATGATCAACATTATGTCAACAGAACTCTACAAAGTAATGATTGCAACTTAAAAGGTTTAATTAATACAGTAAATTAGAATTTTTAACTTGCAACCATGCATTTATTTAAAGGTGCCCTAGAATTAAATATTGAATTTATATTGGCATAGTTGAATAACGAGTTCAGTATATGGAAAAGACATACAGTAAGTTTCAAACTCCATTGTTTCCTCCTTCTTATATAAATCTCATTTGTTTAAAAGACCTCCGAAGAACAGGCGAATCTCAACATAACACCGACTGTTATCCAAATAAATACTATACTTACATGATCCGATGTATGCAAGCAGCATGCATGACGAACATCTTGTAAAGATCCATTTTGAGGGTTATATTAGCTGTGTAAACTGTGTTTATGCTATTCAAGGCAAGCGCGAGCTCCGGGGGAGGGGGAGCACTAGAATTAAAGGGGCCGCAACCTATATATCAGTGCATAGTTAATGATGCCCTAAAATAGGCAGTTAAAAAAAAGAATTTAAAAAAATCTATGGGGTATTTTGAGCTGAAACTTCACAGACACATTCAGGACACCTTAGACTTATATTAAATCTTTTAAAAAGAAATTCTAGGGCACCTTTTAAGTTGTGGTAACAAATCCCCTGAATGACTTTTTAGAGTGCAGTAGAATCAGTGTGTTTATTCAGTGAATTTTATAGTTAAATTTAGTGTGTGGATAAATCTCTTCTTTTATTGTTTGATATACAGTCTTTCTCAGACTGCATGACAAAGGCCCAGTCCTAATCAAATTTGGGATCTTCTCCAAATGACTGAAGTGACCCATGAGTCTAATTTTGGAAATCCTGACATTTTCAGGCGGACTGAATCCATCAGCGCTCATGGGTAATATGTAGTTGGTGAAATGAGTGTCACCTATAATGCCTCGCCAGGTCTTTGTTCAAGTGAATTTCCATTTCACCTCTTGTAGATGGTAATAAGTCCCAGTATGAATGGAGATATGCGTTTTTCTGCTCGTCGGCCCAGCTGAGGGCGGCTGCTCCATCGGGAAATAACCCAGAGTCGCTCCCAGTGGAAGTAGAGTTTTCAATTTCCCCAGCTTATAGAGATGTATTGGCCAATGAGTGCTCCTTCGTTCCCCTGTTGAGCCTCTGCCAGACTCTAATGTGGACTCTCCTTCAAACTGTCACGCTTATACCTGCGTGATAGCAGTGAAACTAATGATTGTATTAGCATAAGTGCTGGTATAGGAGGTCAGCAGTTACCGTGTAAAGACGTCGCATGCATGCGGCTCAATGAGGAGAACGCTATGCTAATGTAGACAAATATGTGCCCTGCGCTTGTCAGGATCCCGTTTATCACAATATGTGCCGTTATGTATCACTGAGAGAAACATTCCATATGCTTTCTCCGTTTGGTGCCCAGCTTGCAAAAAAGTTAATTTTAGACTTTGCCACACACGATAAATCTTTGTTATTGTAGCCGAAATGTGAGGCATCAGACTCAAATTGGATTTGTGGGGAAATGGAGGGTTTGATGAAACCGTGATAATTCCCGCATTGATCGTCTCACTGTCAGTTATAATCCAATTAAAACAGATCGTCTGGATCTAACCTGGTCTCGCTGCCACTGCGAGTGTGTCCGCAATCCTCCTCCTCTGTCGCCCTTTCTCTGTAATTAAGGATTAAAGGAAAACTCTAATGAAGGAAAAAGGCTCAGAAGTAGCCTGCTGGACATACAACAGCTCAGTACGTACTAAACTCATTTAGAGTTCAGAAAAGTAAAAGAATATTCAACTTCAAGTGAAATTGGTCCTTGTTTTATTGAAGAGTTGGAGAGCATAGAGATGCTTATCCCATGTGGGAAGTTGACGGATACATTTCTTTTTCTTTCTTTTTTTAAAATATTTATTTTGGGCGTTTTTGCCTTTATTATGATAGGACAGTAAGCACACAGGAAGGGAATTGAGCCGGGACTCGAACTCGGGTCGCCCAAAGTGCAATGGCGTTAAATGTCGGTGCTGCCCAAGAGGCTATCGGGCTACAGATACATATCTGAAAATGTACATGTTTTCAGGTGCACATTGTCCTCTAAAGTAGTTTTGTTGCGCAATATACCAGTACTAGAGATGTATTGTGATACCCTGCTGGTAAAAACGGCATGATTCCTAATGTTATTAGTACCAATACTTTAAGAATGACAGCGTTTTAATAAGAGCCGTATTTCCTGTGTTGTGTTGTGTGCAGTGATCTTCTTCCACTCCCTGTAGACACACTGTGCATGCCAAATGTTTTGTCCTCTCATTTGAGCTAGTGTGTATATATCTGCATAGCAAAGCACAGTTTGGCAGCTTTTTGGCACGATTTTGAAGTTGGAGGAGAAAATGAGATGGACTTTTTCGCCTAACCGCGGTACTTCCGCCTACATCACAAATAACCTTTCCAATGTGATTACGTAATGCGCGGCACATATATCGTATCGTATCACCCACACCTAAACGACAGGTTAATAAATGTGATTGATTACATAATTAGTCTACATGATACTCATGCCCTCAAATAGACTTTGAATGAGTGTTTTATTTTGTGTCAAGCAACTTTTTTTTTTTCACTAGGCAGATGAGGGTAGTAATAACTTTAATTTGGCTTGATCCTTTTATCAATGTTGCAAACATATCTATTGCATCTTATTTAATTAATAAATACAACTAAGAATTTTCATGTTCTGTCATCTATTATTCAATAACTTTTTGATTTTAACTTTCAATATGGTTCAGTCAGGTATCATAGTCATAACTTTGGTGTTGTGACAGTTGGGATTCAAATCCAGGATTTTTTTTTTTCTGCTATAAACATGCACTTTAAAAGTTTGCAACTTCAAAAGGTTGCCTGAAAGCTCCCCATTGGTCAGCCAAACAGTTAGTCCTGCCCCAAACTGGTTGCACAACTCAAATGTATTTATTTAGAGCTAAATGTTTGCATTTTGTGTTCTGTAGTTATATATTTTTTCTTTTTTTTTGCTCAAAACGTGTGTGCATTGGAAATGCAAGGTATTTTAACATTGATAAATTATACACAAACTTTAACACATCTATATATTTAAGTATGCTTGCCACTATATTGAATTAAATCTATATTGCTATATGTTATTTTGTAAATGGCATACTGTAAGTGATTTAAATAAAGAATACAGGAAAAGGAACACGCATACTGCTAATGGAATATGCATTTGAACACTTTCCAGAAATTAATTGCTTACTATGATGAGGGTATTTATATTACACCATAAAGAATCATCATCACAAATGGGCCAGTGATGCAGCAGTGTGTGTGTGTGTGCAAGTGCACATCAGATGATGGGTATCAGGGCAGATTAAATGAATTCATGCTTCGTTTAGTTTCATTACTCTGACAGTAAAGTTCAACAAACCAGGGAACTTGAATGAGGCGGTGATCGCTGCAACCTTAGCCCATTGCTGGCTGATCAAAACTTTCATTTATTTCAGCACTCTCGGTGCAGAGTTAATGCCATTAAAAACACATTTAAATTTATTTAAAATTTATTAGAAAAATTCCTTGTGTCCTAATTACTCCATTTATCACAGTCAGACATTCGGATATTTGTTTTAAAAAACTTTTTGTGAAAATTAATTAGGTTCAGAGCAGTAACTTTTTTTTTTCCTGAAGAAAATGTAACAGGTGTTTGCCCATGCAACCACATTGCTAGGTTTTTTTTTTTTGTGGTTGCTAAGGTGTTGCTATGTGTTGCAAATTCAAGTATCCCACCCACAAGTCTCAATGTGAGTCTATGGGATGTTATATTTCTTACAGTTTTTGACTGGTAGATAATAAATCACTTATTAAATAATAATACTAGGAAATAATCACCTTTTCCCAACAAGCAAATGTTACGAGCATCTTTTGATTGATTAAAGGTGTTTTTGTTAACTAAACCTAGAATACACACAAGTAATCAGGAGTTCAGGATTTAAGCAGTTTTCCCATGTTTGTCGCTTACACAATTCAAGTTAATTGTCATTTGTACTCTCGCGCCCTGTGATGGACTAGAGGGAGACATGCGTTACGTGATTCTCGTGTGTGGAGCTGCAGTCTAATTGCATTTGGACAAGAATAAAGCAACTTCCTTAACACACTCTCAAGCAGATGGAAGCAGGATAGCGCGTACAGTAATTAACAAATCTAATGGAGGACAGTTTGCGAATAGCGTTCATTATGCTGCAATTTTCTGTTCCTTTTAAATAAAAGCGCCCAATACTCTCAAGCATTTGGATTTAATTGCAATTAATTAAATTCTCAGTGAATCCCGCACTTTAGCTGGAAAATGATGTCAGTTCACAGTAATTCAGTGTTTTTTGTGTAATTCCATACAGAAGTTTTTGTACAAGTCAGAAGTCAAATGGCTCTCAGCGAAAGTGCAATTCTTAGTATGCCTGTGTGGAATATGTGCACTTTCTTTTTAGATTTTGTACTAAGATTATAGGGAAAATCTGCTGAAATTGGATGCATGATCAAATTAGCTAAATATGTATGACTTTGTGTGAGGAATTATGTTTCATGTGCAGTTTTTCACTGAATATCGACTTAAATTTCAGCCTGCTTTTCACACCAAGATATTATATGGTTTCAGAAGACTTATGAACAATCATATGAACAATCATATGGAAAACTTGTGATGTTTATGAAGCGTTTGACTTTTTTTTTTTTGAAGGTTGACAGCTGGTCACTATGCTTTTATATGAACAAGAGCAGTGTTAACATTCTTCAGAATCTCACAGAAAAAAAAGTCGTATACACTCTAAAAAATGCTGGGTTAAAAACAACCCAAGTTGGGTTGAAAATGGACAAACCCAGCGGTTGGGTTAAATGTTTGCCCAACCTGCTGGGTAGTTTTATTTAAACCAACTATTGTTTAAAAATTGCTATGTGGCTAGCTTAAAACAAACCCAAAATATTTGGGAAATTAAAAACCAGATGCAATAAGAGGCAACAATAATAGACAAAAGGTGAATGTTTATTAATAAGCTTTAATATTTTATTAATATAAATTGAATAGTTTAATAGTTTATTCATATACATTTATTAATAAGCAATTTAATAAATGTTTACTGTTTAGTATTCATTGAACATTAATAAATGTACATTTCCAACATACTTTGGGTTAATTTTAATTAAGCAATACAGTAATCTTTAAACAATAGTTGAGTTAAATAAAACTACCCAGCAGGTTGGGCAAACATTTAACCCTACCGCTGGGTTAAAACAACCCGATTGCTGGGTTTGTCCATTTTCAACCCAACTTGGGTTGTTTTTAACCCAGCATTTTTTAGAGTGTAGGTTTGGAACAATGAATTTGATTTAAAGTTTGAATTTGACTTCTGAATTTTTTTTAATCTTTAGCTGTGGCAAAGTTGTTGCTTTAAAATCTCAGTGGATGCAGTTGGTCACCAAGGTATTGTTCACTTATTACTTTTATGTATGAATGTTTAGTATTTGTCCGTTCTACTCATATGACATGCTGCTTTTTGCTTACTGTGTAGCAAGGAAGTATGCATATTCATTTGTTTTGATTAATATTAAAGTTGCATTTAAATCCTCAACCTCTTTTGGCTTTGAGCTCAGTGTTAAAACACTTGTAGATGGTAGAACTACATATGACTAACCGAGATATTTCATGTGCTGCTCCTGATTCAGATTTGGCAATATGAAATGCAAGATCCATATTCATTAGGAGGAATGATAAAAAAGTGGAATAATGTGGCTCATTCGGACTGAACGCTCGGGGCATTTATTATGTACTGTTTGTACTCCTCTCAGCAGGGCTTCTGCCAACAATAATGGACTTCTAACCTGCCCATAGGGAAATATTTGTATTCCACTATCAGTATATGAAAATATGAAGTAAAAGTAAATCAAACTATTTTCAAAGTAAAATAAAAGCACTGGAGGGAGTCTCGAGTTCTGCGCTTTCATTCAAATCTCCAGTTTAACCACATTCACTCCATTGCATCCTCTGCAGGGACACCAAATGTGACGTCCGTCCAATGGCTTTTTGAAAACATGCCGGACCACCAGCATGCTGAATTCATTTACAACTACTTTAAAACCTGCGGCTCTTCGGTATCTTCAGTATAACACAATGAGTTGGGTTGAGTTGTTTTTCCTGAAGTCATCTGAGTCTCAGCAGGGAAAGGAAGCGCACAGACTGTGGAAGAAAGTGCTGTATTTCCTTTCATATAAAAGCTATTGACTCATGCACGTAGACAAGCCATTAACAGTCGTTCAATATTATTCACATTTACTTTAACATACAGTCTGTATGCGGGAAGCTGATTATATGTTATATAATGGTCAAGTCATAAGAGGATCATATAGATTACTAAGTTTTATATACATGTAGAAATGATCAATTTATATATACAGTGTGTATATATATATATATATATATATATATATAGACTATAAACTAAGCAGGATAAAAAATACACAACTTTGTCATGACCTTCAACTTCCCATCCTCCATTGCTCCTTTCTTCTTTAGTCCTGATTCATTTAAAATCTTTATCAATTGCAAGGCTTGAAGCTTGCAGCCTTCACATGCTCTATAAAGCCATCAACTCTCAAATCTCAACTCAATCTGGCTTTGACATCTACATTCATTCACTGTGAAGACGATGTCTCCGTGTCCTGGCTCGGATAAACTGTGACACGGAGATCAGAAATAACAGACAATTTCTAACATGGAGCATGCGAGATGTGATGTGCACTCATGCAGCTAATAGCAAATTATGACTGTTTAGATTAAAATCTAAATTACCTTTGACCTTTGCTTAAAGTCACTATGAAGCCAAAATTCATAATCTTTAATAAAAATAGCTTCCCCTCCCTCTTGCAGCGACATCTCTTCTCTTCTTTGATGATGTGTTTGCTGGCGCAAGGGCAGGACAACCTGTCACTCACATGAGATCGACCAATAGCAAACCACAACCATCCAATCAGTTCCTCATGGGAAAAATCAAGCCCCACCCTACATTATTTCTTGTTTGAGAAGCTGTTTCACTCAGATATAGGGAAATATATAGTCACAATAGGGAAAAAAAAACGTTCACAATTCTGTTTCATGCCTATTTTTACGTCATGATAGAATAAATTTGTTGTGTAAAGTGGCGCACCATAGAAAATAGGATTTTCCTCACTCTTTTTGAGGGAGTGATGCAGAAATTAATGTTCAGAATGCAAAAGAAAGTTTTGCCAGTAATTAGATTATTATAAGTACTTATTATGGAAGCTTGTTTCCACCATGAAAAAAAAAAAAAAAACATAATATGCGACTTTTTATCTCACAATTCTGGCTTTTTTATTGCAATTGCGAGTTTCTATCTCAAAATTCTGACTTTCTCAGAATTGCAAGATAAAAAGACACAATTGTGAATTGTGAAGTCAGAATTGTGAGTTATAAAGTCAGAATTGTGAGATATAAAGTCAGAATTGCGAGATATAAAGTCAGAATTGTGTGACATAAAGTCAGGATTGTGAGTTATAGTCAGAATTGAGTGACATAAAGTCAGAATTGCAAGTTATAAAGTCAGAATTGTGAGATAAAGTCAGAATTGTGAGATAAAGTCAGAATTGTGAGATATAAAGTCAGAATTGTGAGATATAAAGTCAGAATTGTGAGATATAAAGTCAGAATTATGGGTTGTAAAGTCAGAATTGTGTGATATAAAGTCAGAATTGTGTGATATAAAGTCAGAATTGTGAGATATAAAGTCAGAATTGTGAGATATAAAGTCAGAATTGTGTGATATAAAGTCAGAATTGTGAGATATAAAGTCAGAATTGTGAGATATAAAGTCAGAATTATGGGTTGTAAAGTCAGAATTGTGTGATATAAAGTCAGAATTGTGTGATATAAAGTCAGAATTGTGAGATATAAAGTCAGAATTATGGGTTGTAAAGTCAGAATTGTGAGATATAAAGTCAGAATTGTGAGATATAAAGTCAGAATTATGGGTTGTAAAGTCAGAATTGTGTGATATAAAGTCAGAATTGTGTGATATAAAGTCAGAATTGTGAGATATAAAGTCAGAATTGTGAGATATAAAGTCAGAATTGTGTGATATAAAGTCAGAATTGTGTGATATAAAGTCAGATTGTGTGATATAAAGTCAGAATTGTGAGATATAAAGTCAGAATTGTGTGATATAAAGTCAGAATTGTGAGATATAAAGTCAGAATTGTGTGACATAAAGTCAGAATTGTGTGATATAAAGTCAGAATTGTGAGATATAAAGTCAGAATTGTGAGATATAAAGTCAGAATTGTGTGATATAAAGTCAGAATTGTGTGATATAAAGTCAGATTGTGTGATATAAAGTCAGAATTGTGAGATATAAAGTCAGAATTGTGTGATATAAAGTCAGAATTGTGAGATATAAAGTCAGAATTGAGTGATATAAAGTCAGAATTATGGGTTATAAAGTCAGAATTGTGTGATATAAAGTCAGAATTGTGTGATATAAAGTCAGAATTGTGAGATATAAAGTCAGAATTGTGAGAAATAAAGTCAGAATTGAGTGATATAAAGTCAGAATTGTGTGATATAAAGTCAGAATTGTGAGAAATAAAGTCAGAATTGAGTGATATAAAGTCAGAATTGTGTGATATAAAGTCAGAATTGTGAGATATAAAGTCAGAATTGTGTGATATAAAGTCAGAATTGTGTGATATAAAGTCAGAATTGTGAGATATAAAGTCAGAATTGTGTGATATAAAGTCAGAATTGTGTGATATAAAGTCAGAATTGTGAGATATAAAGTCAGAATTGAGTGATATAAAGTCAGAATTATGGGTTATAAAGTCAGAATTGTGAGATATAAAGTCAGAATTGTGTGATATAAAGTCAGAATTGTGAGATATAAAGTCAGAATTGAGTGATATAAAGTCAGAATTGCAAGTTATAAAATCAGAATTGTGAGATGTAAATTCAGAATTGTGAGATATAAAGTCAGAATTGCAAGTTATAAAGTCAGAATTGTGAGATATAAAGTCAGAATTGTGAGTTATAAAGTCAGAATTGTGTGATATAAAGTCAGAATTGTGAGATTTAAAGTCAGAATTATGAGTTATAAAGTCAGAATTGCGAGATTAAAGTCAGAATTGCAAGTTATAAAGTCAAAATTGTGAGTTATAAAGTCAGAATTGTGAGTTATAAAGTCAGAATTGTGAGATACAGTATAAAGTCAGAATTGTGAGATTTAAAGTCAGAATTGTGAGTTATAAAGTCAGAATTGTGAGATACAGTATAAAGTCAGAATTGTGAGATTTAAAGTCAGAATTGTGAGATATAAAGTCAAAATTGTGAGTTATAAAGTCAGAATTGTGAGTTATAAAGTCAGAATTGTGAGATATAAAGTCAGAATTGTGAGATATAAAGTCAGAATTGCGAGATATAAAGTCAGAATTGTGAGATATAAAGTCAGAATTGTGTGATATAAATTCAGAATTGCAAGTTATAAAGTCAGAATTGTGAGTTATAAAGTCAGAATTGTGAGATATAAAGTCAGAATTGTGTGATAAGAATTGTGTGATATAAATTCAGAATTGCAAGTTATAAAGTCAGAATTGTGAGATATAAAGTCAGAATTGTGTGATATAAATTCAGAATTGCAAGTTATAAAGTCAGAATTGTGAGTTATAAAGTCAGAATTGTGAGATACAGTATAAAGTCAGAATTGTGAGTTATAAAGTCAGAATTGTGAGATACAGTATAAAGTCAGAATTGTGAGTTATAAAGTCAGAATTGTGAGATACAGTATAAAGTCAGAATTGTGAGATACAGTATAACGTCAGAATTGAGTGATATAAAGTCAGAATTGCAAGTTATAAAGTCAGAATTGTGAGTTATGAAGTCAGAATTGTGAGTTATAAAGTCAGAATTGTGAGATATAAAGTCAGAATTGTGAGATATAAAGTCAGAATTGCGAGATATAAAGTCAGAATTGTGAGATATAAAGTCAGAATTGTGTGATATAAATTCAGAATTGCAAGTTATAAAGTCAGAATTGTGAGATATAAAGTCAGAATTGTGTGATATAAATTCAGAATTGCAAGTTATAAAGTCAGAATTGTGAGATATAAAGTCAGAATTATGAGTTATAAAGTCAGAATTGTGTGACAAAGTCAGAATTGTGAGTTATAGTCAGAATTGAGTGATATAAAGTCAGAATTGTGAGATATAAAGTCAGAATTGTGAGATATAAAGTCAGAATTGTGAGATACAGTATAAAGTCAGAATTGTGAGATATAAAGTCAGAATTGTGAGATATAAAGTCAGAATTGTGAGATACAGTATAAAGTCAGAATTGTGAGATATAAAGTCAGAATTGTGAGATACAGTATAAAGTCAGAATTGTGAGATATAAAGTCAGAATTGTGAGATATAAAGTCAGAATTGTGAGATATAAAGTCAGAATTGTGAGATACAGTATAAAGTCAGAATTGTGAGATACAGTATAAAGTCAGAATTGTGAGATACAGTATAAAGTCAGAATTGTGAGATACAGTATAAAGTCAGAATTGTGAGATACAGTATAAAGTCAGAATTGTGAGATACAGTATAAAGTCAGAATTGTGAGATACAGTATAAAGTCAGAATTGTGAGATATAAAGTCAGAATTGTGAGATATAAAGTCAGAATTGTGAGATATAAAGTCAGAATTGTGAGATACAGTATAAAGTCAGAATTGTGAGATATAAAGTCAGAATTGTGAGATACAGTATAAAGTCAGAATTGTGAGATATAAAGTCAGAATTGTGAGTTATAGTCAGAATTGAGTGATATAAAGTCAGAATTGCGAGTTATAAAGTCAGAATTGTGAGATATAAAGTCAGAATTGTGAGATACAGTATAAAGTCAGAATTGTGAGATATAAAGTCAGAATTGTGAGATATAAAGTCAGAATTGTGAGATATAAAGTCAGAATTGTGAGATATAAAGTCAGAATTGTGTGATATAAAGTCAAAATTGTGAGATTTAAAGTCAGAATTATGAGTTATAAAGTCAGAATTGTGAGTTATAAAGTCAGAATTGTGAGTTATAAAGTCAGAATTGCAAGTTATAAAGTCAGAATTGTGAGATATAAAGTCAGAATTGTGAGATATAAAGTCAGAATTATGAGTTATAAAGTCAGAATTATGAGTTATAAAGTCAGAATTATGAGTTATAAAGTCAGAATTGTGAGATATAAAGTCAGAATTATGAGTTATAAAGTCAGAATTGCGAGTTATAAAATCAGAATTGTGTGATATAAAGTCAGAATTATGAGATACAGTATAAAGTCAGAATTGTGAGATATAAAGTCAGAATTGTGAGATACAGTATAAAGTCAGAATTGTGAGATATAAAGTCAGAATTGTGAGATACAGTATAAAGTCAGAATTGTGAGATACAGTATAAAGTCAGAATTGTGAGATACAGTATAAAGTCAGAATTGTGAGATACAGTATAAAGTCAGAATTGTGAGATACAGTATAAAGTCAGAATTGTGAGATACAGTATAAAGTCAGAATTGTGAGATACAGTATAAAGTCAGAATTGTGAGATATAAAGTCAGAATTGTGAGATATAAAGTCAGAATTGTGAGATATAAAGTCAGAATTGTGAGATACAGTATAAAGTCAGAATTGTGAGATATAAAGTCAGAATTGTGAGATACAGTATAAAGTCAGAATTGTGAGATACAGTATAAAGTCAGAATTGTGAGATATAAAGTCAGAATTGTGAGTTATAGTCAGAATTGAGTGATATAAAGTCAGAATTGCGAGTTATAAAGTCAGAATTGTGAGATATAAAGTCAGAATTGTGAGATACAGTATAAAGTCAGAATTGTGAGATATAAAGTCAGAATTGTGAGATATAAAGTCAGAATTGTGAGATTTAAAGTCAGAATTGTGAGATATAAAGTCAGAATTGTGTGATATAAAGTCAAAATTGTGAGATTTAAAGTCAGAATTATGAGTTATAAAGTCAGAATTGTGAGTTATAAAGTCAGAATTGTGAGTTATAAAGTCAGAATTGCAAGTTATAAAGTCAGAATTGTGAGATATAAAGTCAGAATTGTGAGATATAAAGTCAGAATTATGAGTTATAAAGTCAGAATTATGAGTTATAAAGTCAGAATTATGAGTTATAAAGTCAGAATTGTGAGATATAAAGTCAGAATTATGAGTTATAAAGTCAGAATTGCGAGTTATAAAATCAGAATTGTGTGATATAAAGTCAGAATTATGAGATACAGTATAAAGTCAGAATTGCGAGTTATAAAGTCAGAATTGTGAGATATAAAGTCAGAATTGTGTGATATAAAGTCAGAATTGTGTGATATAAAGTCAGAATTGTGAGATATTAAGTCAGAATTATGAGTTATAAAGTCAGAATTGTGAGTTATAAAATCAGAATTGTGAGATATAAAGTCAGAATTATGAGTTATAAAGTCAGAATTGTGAGATATAAAGTCAGAATTATGAGTTATAAAGTCAGAATTGCGAGTTATAAAATCAGAATTGTGTGATATAAAGTCAGAATTGTGGGATATAAAGTCAGAATTATGAGTTATAAAGTCAGAATTGTGAGATATAAAGTCAAAATTGCGAATTATAAAGTCAGAATTGCGAATTATAAAGTCAGAATTGCGAATTATAAAGTCAGAATTGTGAGTTATAAAGTCAGAATTGCGAATTATAAAGTCAGAATTGTGAGATAAAGTCGCAATTACATTTTTTTTAATTTCATGGCATCTTATAAACTCAGAATTGTAAGTTTATATCTCACAATTCTGACTTTATGACTCGCAATTCTGCTTTGATGATATCGACTTTATAACATGCAATTGCGAATTTGTATATCGCAATTCTGATAAAAAAATCAAAATTGTGAAATGTAAAGTCAGAATTGCGTAATAAAAACTCGCACTTGCGAGAAAAGAACAAAACAATAGAACAAAACTAGATTTTCTGAAAATTGTTTCTATGTGGAATGGCCCAAATTGGCAAGTCTTGAATCCATCCTTCAAGTATACGAGATTTGTTTTTGCTTGCTATCTTTTCCACCAAGTGAAAATAAGTATAAGTCTTCATAACAAAATCATCAAGCTCCTCAAAAGCTGCACAATATGATGTATCATTCATGTTCCTATCAAAAATGATGCAGTTTAATAAACTAAAGGTTCAATAGTGCAATAGTAATGACTGCCTTAGCAAACACCACAGAACAATTAACTGTATGAATATTCTGTTTTCTGCATTGAAATCAGAGGAGAAACTGAAATGACAGAGATTGTATGCCATCTGAACCTGGTCCAAATGAAGAAAAGCAAAGCTAAGGATCTTCTAGTTTAAACATCAGAGATGTTAGTGGAGAGCCGCTTTGATGCCTTTAGCTCTGAGAATTGGAGTCTCAGCCGACCGTAGCAAAGTAGCGAAAATAACTTAAATAGTTAAGCAAGAGATCCTTTTCAATTTGCTATAACTTTGTTTTGCTAGTTGAAAATCTTGACACAGTTAGAGTTTGATCCACGGATTGATTTGATTTTCACTCGTCGAAACTTTGAGATCAGATTGGCTTTCAACATTTGACTTGTCTTCTCCTTAAAAACATCAAGTCTGGAAATCAAGAACTTCTTTATTCATGAGCAGAAGATTGGATATGTGCAGGAAGGGAAGGAACCAATTTGTTTCAAGTGCTCTTACAACCCGTGGAGGTTATTAGATGTATCTGCTTCAGAGTTATATTTAGAGCTTCTGCATGCGTCCTCATCCTTTCAAAAGGCGGCATTGTTTCCTAGCGTCGCGTGGTGAGATTATAATATGATTTTGACAGCAGAGAAATAGTTTGACAGCTGGCTGAAAGGATGTGTCTTGTGTTCTCGACGCCTGTCAGATGGAAGGTAAACAAGCCACTATTAAAGAGGTCATGTTTATGCATGCATGTTTCACGATATACGTGTAGTCTGCCGTGATGCCAATGCATCTAGATGTCACTGTTACTTTCTTTACTTTGTGGTTTGATGGATTTTATGTTTTATTTAAACAGTAGCATGTGAATAATATACTTGGTACAAAATGTAACTCTGAATTGCAGTCATTATACCTCCGTTTTTCTTTGCACACTCACACTCATCTTTCTTAAAACAGGATTTCCTGGTCTGACCCAGTCTCTAGGATAGGAAAAAGCAGGCGGTACGTCACGAACAGCCTCAGTTGCCTTAGACAGGTAAGATGAGTCAGTCGAGCCCCTAAAGCGTCAGCAGCGCTCCAGCCTTTTGTTTAACATTAATGACATTGAAATTGCAAGTGACTGAATTTTACAGAAATCATTCTAATATGCTGATTTGAGTCTCAAGAAACATTCTTATCAGTGTTGACAACAGCTGCTTAATATTTTTGTGGAATCCATGATACAGTTTTTCAGGATTAGTGTTAGAGTTAGTGTTTTTAACAATAAAAATGCAGACAGCAGCTGGTATTTTAGGCTGCTGTCACTTTAAGACTGAATGCACGGATCATTTAAGATGTAACTGACTTGGATACTCAACAAGATGTCCAGTTTTGACATAATTTTGTGTGAATTTGTCTATTCAAGCGCAAGAAACCGTGAAAGAGAGCTCGATTTAGTCTTCGGATGTTTAAAATTCCCACACAGCGTGCGAGTAATGAATTGAGTTCCCTTGAGCATCTTCTTGCGCTTGAATATTTAAATTGGCGAGGCTTAAACTTTCGTGACTGTCAACTGTCCCGAGCGTCATTCATGTTTGTTTATGTTCACATTCTCACAACGTTATATTGTTAGAATACATAAAAATGTTACAGACACATTTCATATAGCTACTTGCCAACTCCAATTTTTACTCTCGTTTGCCGCTTGACAAGTGTTAATTTTATGCCCTGACTTCACCTTTTAAGCAGCAACACTAAAATCTCTTTGAGTCTAACTTTGAGTTTGGAGATTATCTTCGTTTAACTTTAGGTATTTGTTCGGCATTTATGCAGGTCTGCAAATCACTAGATAAATGTGTAATATCCAGCAAAAAACTACACAGAACTGATAACGAGATTAAATTCAAATTAAATGTGCGCTGACAACTAAATCAAAATTAAGAAATGTAGTGCAGTGCTTTGAATGGAGGATTGTCTGATTAGGAATAATTATTTGAACATCAAATACCACCTTCAAAGAGACATAAACGGGGGAAAAAGAGAGAAACTTTCGTATTTATCTGCTCTTTGAAGCTAACGATAAAGGTTTTTGCATTTAATCCCTCATTTTTTTCCCCTGGCTGTCTGCTCAGGTGCAGAATGAAAGAGAATGGGTGATTTTGTGCTGCTACTCTTCAAATGTTGGGTCTTTCTTTTGCTGACAAAAAGTGAAACCAATTAAAATCAACTCATTCTGCTGTTGCCCACAACAGAGTCCATGATGTACTCACACTTCAGCCAGTGAGGAATTAAATTGTGCACATTTGTTTCAATGGCACAATTAAAAATGTGCATGTCACAGTGTGACTGCAAGACACAAAACATCATGAAACTATTTGCGCTCTGATGTGGTTTGTCTTTTAAGTAACAAAAAAAAAAGTCAAATTCTCATCGCCTACAAGAGATCCAACAGAATTCTTGATGTCTTCTGTGCTATGCAAACATCCTCCTGTGAATGCCAGCTAATGATGGAGAACAGCAGTAAAGTGAGTGGATAAAACACTTGAATATATGCAGTTACAGTTGATCTGATATTGTGGAATTTTGAGTTTCAGTATTTGTATTATTTGGCACTCACAAACACAACATGTGATTCATGGTTAAAAAGCAGCTGCAAAGAACAAAGCAAATCTAGATGAGTTTGAACTTGTTTACCTGCTTCAGTTTACCTTTTTCTAAGCTCTGCCCCTTTTTAGGGCCCGAGCACCGATGGTGTGAGGACCCTATTGGAATTGCTCAGCCAATTATTCTTCTTCTCCAAAATGAATCACATTTTTGAGGGCCTAAACGTTCTCAAAAACTCATGAAACTTTGCACACACGTCAGAAGTGGTGAAAATTTACATCTGGTATGAGTTTCAGAATTAGGTGTGGCAAAATGGCTCGATAGCGCCACCTACAAAATTTCAATTAAGCACCCTTCGTGCTACGTTTCACGTACAGTTATGAAATTCGGTAGACGGATGTAACAACCCAATACCTACAAAAAAGCCAACAGGAAGTGAGATATTTTGAATTTTCTCTACAAAATTTTGGCAGTTTTAGCCATTTCCACATGTTGTACTGTAACTAACTCCTCCTCGAGCCTTAATCAGATCAACAGCATATTTGGTCAGTCTAATCTAAAGGCCTTTATGACGTTAAATTGCGAAGATCTAGAGTTTTCGCTGAAGGGTGTGGCCGTAGCAGCCTGCCAAAGTTCGATGTTTTGCCATGAAAGAGGAAGTTGTTGTAACTCAGGCATACAATGTCTGATCTGCCCCAAACTTCACATGTTTTATTAGAGACCTGACCTGAAGACATCTATATGCCAATGTTCAGTTGCAGTCATAGCGCCACCTGTCAGCGACAGGAAATGACATGTTTTACACTGTGATTAACTCCTCAAAGACATTTAATAATAACATCATCATATATGGTCAGTCTAATCTTAAGGCCTTAGCGACATTTAATTGCAAATATCTTGAGTTTTTGTTGAAGGGCGTGTCCGTGGCAGCCTGACAAATTCTGATGTTTCGCCATGAATGATGAAGCTCAAGCAAACAATGTCCGATCTGCTCCAAACTTCACATGTGTGATAAAGAGTCCTGGCCTAAAGACATCTATATGCCAATATTCAGTTAGTCATAGTGCCACCTGCTGGCAACAGGAAATGGAATGCTTTACACTTTAGTTTACTCTCAGAAAAACATTTTAATATGCCATGATGCACCAAACATACTAGAAATATGTTAAATCATAAAACACTTGGGTAAGTACTAATGTATGCGATTAAAGCCAAGAAACAGGAAGTTCTAGTAACTCAGGCATAAAATGTCCGATCTGCTCCAAACTTCACATGTTTGATAATAGTCCTGGCCAGAGGACATCTAAATGGCAATATTCTGGTCAAAGCGCCACCTGTTGGCAGCAGGAAGTGTGGCACTTTGAAATGACTTGTTTATATTTCTCCTGTATTTACTCGCTTGCATCCATGTCACCCACTGTTCACTGTTTTCCTGATGCCAACGGGTGGTGGTTAGCCCGGGTGCGAGGGCCCTTTCATCGCTGCTTGCAGCTTTAATTGGTTATTATTGCTCTGTAGACAGAACGTTCCATAAGAATGAACTGGAGATTTTCAGTAAAATGTGCTCATAAAGAGGTAACTAACAGTTTCATTGGTATTGAATTTTGACTTTGTAAAGTATTTATATGCCTTTTTTAAAAGTAATTGTTAAATTAAGCATCAATATGATAGATATAAATAATGATAACAATAACAAATATAGCTGCAAGCAGCAATTAAGGGGCCAATCACAACAGAAGCAAACAAGGAAGCTACCAGCAGACCATAACGGACTATGAAAACAACTGAGACAAAGACACTGCATGTCAATTTTGAAGTCAGTCAGACCAACGGTACTGCATTTAGTGCCAATTTCATGTTTCGTTCAATAATAGCGCCACCAAGTGCTGGTCCTAAACTTCTCAGACTTCTTCAGGTCATCGTGCCGATGACCCATACCAAGTTTCATAATGATACGTTCATGCGCTTATAAAATACAGCATTTTGCTACAAAAATTAAAATGGACATTCAACTCGATCTAACGAGACCAATTTTATGATTTTTTTAGACAAACCGTTCAGAAGTTATAAGCAAAAATATCCATTTTCGTATTTCCGGACCAGTAAGTGGTGCTGTGCTGAAACACAGCATGTAAAACCTCAGTTCATGCTTGTATTGACATGGACCAAATTTGAAATGAATACTACAAGGATAGATCTTAAGGATAGAGCCTTAGAGCCAAATTTTATAATTTTCCCGCAAGCAGTTCTACCAGAAAGACTTGGGAACCAAAGAAACGTTTGAATATGATTTATTCAACAGTTTGAATGTAAACAATGATAAATGATAAAGTTCTTTGGCATAGGCCTCGTCCATAGTACAATCCGGAGGGTAGCAGACGTTGCAGATCCTGCCTTAAGATGAGGGCAGGGGCGGAGTCTACCCCCGTTGTATGGACAGGGACCGACCTGGTGGTGGTGGGGAGGATGGGGGTGAACGCCGGCGATGGTATCTGCGAACACAATAGTGGGTGGGAATGCAACTTACTCAGGTGATGTGTAATGATTGGTTAGATAATGAGCAATGACGTGCATTATAGTCTTCCGGGTAGAACTTCTGCTAAACGCTCCCATTTCTATGGGCTGTCATAGACTTACAGAGCAGAAGAAGAAGAAGAACGGCAACGGATACAATAGGTGCTTGACCCTAATAATAACGACTTAAATTTGGTCTATTCTACATAAAAAAACTGCTGTAAATATAGCAAATAAGTGACTTTTGGGGGTTGTATGGAAAAGATCTATGTGAAAATTCTTGTATTAACATAATAACACCAGAACAGATAGAACGACATGAAGATGAGTAAATAATGACAAAGTTTACATGTTCCAGACACATAACAGCTTTAAATTACCAGCAGTGTTGTTCAAAGCAGCTCTGGTGGCACATCGTCACGTTGCAGTGGTATATATAAAATAATCAACACCTTGTGTTTATAGAAGCCTGCAAAAAAGATCATTTATTAGTCTATATTAAGCTTCCCTCTCTAGTGGCATATGAATATGAAATTCAATTCACACAGATGCCACCGAACTGGTATGAATAATAAAAACAGTTAATCTTTTCTTTAATTAAATGTCTCTCTCAAGCCTCATTGCAGTATGGGAAAAGACCCACTGGTGTATAAAACAAACCTAATTAATTCAGATTCTTTCTCAACGGCAAGTTTGTTTACTTGCGCAGTGTCTATCATTTTGAGTGAATGAGTGTCTTCAGGTCACAAAAAAGAAAAAGAAAATGAAATTTGGGGCAGTGAACAAGGAGACATTTCTGTGTAAAAGTTCATTGTGTGATGTTCAGAAAAGAAATGAAATGTATTTCTCCCTTCATTCCTGTGCTCATCGTATGTTTCATAAAAGAGATGTTTAATTAAATCATGTTTCAAGGATGTTAAGAGATAGATGTTCCTAATTGGTCTCCCGGAAATACGTGCAAGCGTTCAACATTCTGCTGCTGTGTAAATCGGTTTAGAAGAACAAGGAGAATATATTGTGCAAACTTGTAGCTGTCTGCTCAGTAAAGCCGGTCTTAAGGAACAAGCGCTATATGCTTTCTTTGAATCCCACTGGGAATTGCAGAGTGAACACGCTTGACAATGCAGCTGAAACAATTAATTAGTGAAAATCCTGTGCTGCATGTGTCATGCTTTGCAGAATTAATTAATATGTATGCTTTCAATACGCTCCCGGTCTCCACGGGCTTGTACAGTGTTTCTCAGGTCACCTGCTAGACTGCAATAAAACCTGCAAGATAAAAATCACCAACATCCAAATTATAATTTGCTTTTCTCCTTTCCAGTATCAGAAATGGTCCAAGATCCCCCCTGAGACGACAGCTTAATTTTTCAATGTAGCCTGATTACCATCTCCTCCACTCACGGTGTGTTACACTAAATGAACTGAGACTGCAATTAAAAAAATCTGTTTAAATTTTCTTCACTAATGATCTTATGCTAGTTATGCCACTCATTGTATCTGACTGGGCTGATATTTATCGACACACAGCATTAATATCAACTAAAATAGCCCCCCCAAAAAACAATCTAGCTACTTATTTTCTTATCCTGATGAATACTCATGTTGTTTGACTTTTTATCATATGTGGAATACAAAATTTGTGCAAAGTGTGCATGGTGCTTGATTAAATGAATATGCACTATGTTTGACTTCAGTAAATCAACTGGTGTCTTGTCACCAATTGTGCTGTGAGTTTTGAATATGCACAAGCACAAATGAGATTTGAGAGCTGCAGTGGATGTTGTAGATTTATGTGCATAATGTTCCTGACTTTAGAAGACTTGGAATACAGCCATATGGACCATTTTTATGGTGCGTTCATCTTTGTGAGCTTATTTGTCATTTTAAAGCTTGACAGCCTGGTTACTATGTTTTTGTTACAAAATAGCAGCATACACATTGTTCAAACCATCTACTTTTGTGCTCCTCAGAAGAAATAAAGTCATAGAGCTTTGGAACGACATGAGGGTGAGTAAATTATGATTTTTCATTTTTCAAGTGCTATTATTATGCTATTTTAAAGGGTTAGTTCACCCAAAAAGGAAAATTATGTCATTTATTACTCACCCTCATGTCATTCGCTCATCTTCAGAACACAAATTAGGATATTTTTGATAAAATTCATTTTAAAAAGACATTTTTAAAACAGTTCATGTGACTACAGTGGTTCAACCATAATTTTATAAAGCGAGGAGAGTACTTTTTGTGCGGCAAAAAACAAAAAACAAAATAGCGACTTTATTCAACAATATCTCTTGATGGGCAATAGGGCTGCACGATATATCGCATGAGATTGTCAAGCGCATTTCGTCAGTAAAGCCGGTTCCCTGATTACCGCTAAATCGCCATCACCTGCTTTCAAATGGAGCGGTATTTAATAGACAGAGCCGTAGTTCACTGACAAGCTACACAATATCACGTTCATTATCGAAGGCGATTCATCTGCGATATGAACGTGATATTGCGTGGCTTGTCAGTGAACTACGGTCTATTAAATGCCGCTTCATTTGAAAGCAGATGATGGCGATTTAGTGGTAATCAGGGAACCGGCTTTGCTGACGAAATGCGCGTGACAATCGTATGCGATATATCGTGCAGCCTTAATGGGCAATTTTAAAACAATGCTTCATGAAGCTTCAAAGCTTTATGTATCTTTTGTTTCGAATCAGTGGTTCAGAGTGTGTCTCAAACTGCCAAAGTTACGTGAACTATTGATATTTCAAAACATTTATGAAGTAAGGAAGCCTCGTTTAACACTCTGAGGTCTGACGGTATCGCCGGCGATACCACCGTGGTTTTTTTCTTATCAGTGTGAAAGAGACTCAAAATACTCCGTCAATGTTGCACATACAATTAAGAGTTATACACCATTTTAATCTGTGGAATATCTTCTTTCATTTGTGTACACTCAGAGTAAAAACAGAATTTTGTGCTTTTTGTAAAATAAAGAAAACTAACATGATGCGTGATTTCTCCTCTCCCTCTGAACGAACTCCAATCTGATAGTTCTCAGAAAATGAACTGTAACTTAGTGAATACTAATGACAAAAAAATTACACTTATGTCTAAAAAAACGTTAAGATGTCAGGTTTTAAATCATGTAAGTCAAATCGAAAACAAACCTTCTGTGTTTATGTAATCTGTATGAAAAGAGAGCCATGTCAGAAATCCGTGATTCAGCTCATTATCTGCTAATGCGGCCACGCCCACGGAGCCAGCGCTATTCAGACGCAAATTCAGTCAATACATGCATTTATTATCTCAATCGTGTATTTATTGTCTTGAAAAGTGTTTATCTGGATGTAAAAGTCATGGTTAGCGATCTCTAGAAGACATGCAGTTACTTCCTGTTTACTTGTCTTCTACAGATGAAGTTTAGATGAGTTTTTGTTTCTTTAGCGCCCTCCTGCTGCTGTATGAATTGGAAACTCCATTCATGGAATAGCCTCTTCTTCTTTTAGATGAATTTGTGGACTAAAATGCACAGAGCGCCCTCCGACTTCAAGGATGAATTGAAAACACCAGCGCTCATAGTAATGACAGTGAATATTAAATAAAAATAACTCCTCTGTATAGAAAATTGACATAAGCATATGAGAATCCAATATTTCTCCAAATGTGCATGCTTTTAAACTAAAAGCCTATATTCAGACTCTTTGCATCACAGAAATACATTATATTTTAAAGTATAATATAAAACCATTACTTTATATTGTAATAATATTTTTCTGTATGTTTCATATATCATAATGAGCTTGAGACATCACAGAAGGTTTTTTTTTCACAGCCTACCTGACTGAAATGCCTCATTAATATGCAAGTCATTTCAGCTCATTACTATCCAATTCTTTTGTCTTCTCAGGTGAGAATGGCCCATTTTCAGTGGTGATTCACGCCTCCTCGCATACTGTGTTTCTTGGCAAAAAGTGTCTTACAAAAACTAAATCAATATATTGTTAAATATGAAGGAGTAGGCAGCATAATTTTTACATAATTTTGAAGCAAAAACTCTAGTCTACAACCTCCAATACCCTAAAGTCTTATGAACACAGATTTATTATACTTTTTTTGGCCTTATTTCAGTGACTTAAGTTTTTTGTTTTTTCAACAACCACGCATAAATGTTATTCCTTCAAAAACACAAACATGTACATACATGTTCCTCACATATTATTGTAGCCTAGTTTGTGCTGAATACAGTGTAATGACACTTTTTCCATTAATATGTTTATGAACAACTGAAAAAAGCACAAATGTCAGGGCATGTCAAAAGTTCTCCAGGCCCCAAATCAGCCTCAGACTCCAGAGGGTTAATGAAATCACGTGATTTTGCCTCTCCGAACCACTTATTCGAAACAAAAGATTCGTAAAGCTTCGAAGCTTCATGAAGCTTCATTATTGTATCAATTAGAGCCCGAGTCCTCATCCTTTGGAAGGGTGAACATGATATCACCAAGTACAACATGTACCTGGATCAGCATCTTTAATGATCCTAAAACAACATTCCAATCATCCAATCAGATTTGCAGGAAAAGTTTACAGTTTATGTCAAGTTTAGGCTTACAGCTATGGTTAGGTGCTTCTACATTAGTGTTATTCAGCATTTTCCTCTGATTTTAGGAATAAGATATGGGTCGGGTTAGGACTACATTTTCGGACAGGAATGTTGTCCCAGGATCAACAAAATATGGCAAAATCACGGTGACCGGAAGGTCACGCAAAGTGGATTTGCTTTCACAGCTCAGAAAACAGCGTCTTCTCGACATGTCGGCAACACGAACCAAACACTTCCAGGCCTCAGCTACAACTACAGTGTTTGAGGGCGGGTCAAAGAGGGCGGGTCGCTGTTCGTGTACAGCCAATCAAGACCATAGACTGGAAGTAAGATTGGAACGAACTACTGACGACTCGTTTCAGGTATTTCAGAATCAGTTCGTTCTTTTGGGAGACAATAACTCCATTTATCGGGCACTTTGATCTTTGAAACTTTACCGAAACAGCTATATTACACACTACATGAAAGGTAATGTCCGAAAAAGCATAATAGGGGCACTTTAAGACTTCAGTACATAAAATCTGTTATAAGTAGTCAAACTGTTTTCATGTCATATGCTTTCTTAACGGACTGAAAGAAATAAAATTGTGCTTATTTATTTGCTTTTAAAGAGCAAAGGTGATCTTGTTTTTCAGGATACGTCTCCTTTAAGGTAACAACAGCTGCTTGGTGTGTAGATGAGATTTGTTGGCATCTAAACTCCATATGGGGAGATTGTCCTAAACAGGCATTTTCATTCTGTCTTCCTTCTAAAATATTTCAATCATTATTGGTGTCAATTAGCAGTGGATCAGTCAGAGGACCATAATCCTATCTGACATGCTAATTTGAGAGCTGGAAAACTGCCAGTTGCCACTAAGTAGGTCATGACTGCAGTTTCAGTGCAGCGGTGCGGCAGGTCAGTGAATGAACGGCCACCTGCTTTTCAGAGTTTAACCCTGTCTCTGAAAAAACATCCATGACAGGATGCATGATGGGAAACTCTGAATTCAGTGCATATATTGTTCTTAAAATGTCATTAAATGAACTCATGATTGCTTGATGTGGGTGGTTTAGCATGAAAATAACTTCTTAAAACGCAAACAGCTCTAGATGTCTCCCAGTGGAATGTGCCAGCTCGTTTCATTCCAAGCAGGAAATAAAAATTATAAATAAAACATAATTATTCCTATAATAGGAATGCTATGTGTGTATATATATATATATATATATATATATATATATATATATATATATATATATATATATATATATATACACACACACATATATATAACACAAAACTAACTTGGCTGGTGACTTTACCGGGCATAAATAAATATATATTAAGCAGCAGGTATATATATATAAGGCTACTGTCACTTTAAGAGCGAATGCGTGGATCCAATATACTGATATACATATGGTTTCTTTCTCAACTGTTTATGTTCACTTAAGACATGACTATCTTTACGAGGATACTCGTCAATATGTGCATTTTCAAGCACAAGAAGACGTGAAAGAGAGTCTAAGATGCATATTTCTGGGCGTGCGCTTCGGTTTGCGGACAGAAATCTTCCCATACAGCGAGTAACGAATTGAGTTCCCCTTCGAGGCGTCTTCACTTTGAATATTTCAATTGGCAAGGCTTAAACGTTTATGACGACGCAGCACTGGCCCATCAACTGTCCCGAGCGTTGTTCACATTTGTTCATGTTCTCACAACATTGCATTGCTAGAATTTATAAAAATATTACCGGCCAACTGGCGATTAACACTTTCGTTTCATATACTTTCCAACGCCCCTCAATGTTTAAGACGTGGTTACAGCCTTGATTACTCTGAAAATGTGATCCTCTACCCACCCTCATCTCATTCCAAACTCATTTGACTTTTATCCTATTTCATTGACACAAAGCTATAATTTGTCTGGATTTGAACTTGTTCCTTTGCATGCTTAATGAAAACTCTAGCAGTAGACTAACTAACATGTCTTGCTCTCATATAAATAAGAATACAATGTTAAAATGTGTGTTGTTTTATCTCGGTTAAGTGAGCGAGAACTAAATAACCCAAGGCTGAGTGAGTTTCAAGACCACCAACCTCAAAATTCCTAACCCTTTGAAATGCTTGATAACCAAATTAATGAAATACATCTTTATCAAACAGGTCAGGACGTACCCTCCATCCGCCAGCATTTTCGAGGAAGAGACTCATGGGAAGGCTGAAACCTGATTTAAAGTAAATGACTGAAAAGCAGTGCCAGACGTCCTCCGTTTTCCACCACGAGCAAGCTTTGAGGATACGAGTGGCTCATTGCATCAATCAAGGGCAGCAATTTTTGTCAGATTTTGATTTTATGGAATATATGAATATAATCATCTCCCTGAGAGTCTTTCTGACTTGTATAAACAGAGCACTTTGTGGCCACAGTTGACTGACAGTAGCTATGAACCTTGTTTGATCAGTTAGTTCAGGATGAAGGCTCTTTAGTAATACTTAACATGTTTGAATACAGAAAAAAAGACTGAATGAAAGAAACATTGACAAAATTCACTTCATAGAGTGTTACTATGGCAACCAAAAGCTCTCAACAATGACAGAATGCATAGAGAGAAGAGCACTTTAAACTGCAGAAGGGCACTTCTGATGTCACCGGGAAGTAATAAAGTGGTTACTGTAATGAACTCCAGAGGGAAGGTTGAACCGAGAGAATAAACCCATAAATACTTAATACCTTACATAGCATTTGCCATTTAACCAAATCTAGTCTTTTTAAAGTGTGTGCATCGAACGCGTTCTAAAGCTCAGCAAGGCTAAAAGCCACTAAATGAGGATATTAAAACTTGGCGGAACAATATTGTGTAGCCACGCCCAATTAATCTCCACTTTGTTTCAGTTGGACCAATTTCATGCTCCTCTGATCAGACAAAACACTCGCAGACCTGCCACTTTACCAGCCGCTGAGAACCCCGACCAGGCATCGGTGATTAGTGAGGCTGCATTTCCAAGAGTGGATACTTCCTTCTGAACTGCGCTGTGCGCCATATGTTTGCGAGCAACTGGAGCAACGACACTGGCAGGAGGAGCCCAGGTTGTGAGGCAAGAGAAGATTCCAGAACACACAGTCATTATGCAAAGGATACAGGTATTATAGCAAAAAGCAGTTCTACCAGAAAGACTCGGGAGGCAAAATAACATAATGATGAAATGTATTAACAACCAGAAAGCTATACAGATAAAGTTCTTTGGCGTAGGCCCGGTCCGTAGCACGCATCCGTGAATAAAGGCAGGGGCGTAGCCGACCCCCCACAGGGATATAGACAGGGATCATCCTGGTGGTGGTGGGGAGGATGGAGGTGGAGGTTGGCGTCAGCATCTGCGAACTCAGATAAGTGTAAGTACCAATGCTTTATACCTGAGTGTTCAATAATGATTAATTAGATCTGATCTAATGAATGACGTAACATTAGAGTCTTCCCGGCAGAACTTACGCTAGAGCTCACATTTATCATGTTGGAGAAAATAACCAAAAATTATTTGTAAGAACAGATCCTGCTGAAGCTTTTGATATAGTTCAATTAGGGTAAATGTCAACACTCAGTTTAAAAGTGTAGTTTTTCTTTAATTATAGTGCCCCCTAGCATTGGAAATTGATGAAATTTGGCATGCATCGTAAGAATGTCCTATTGTTCATGTGTACCAAATTTTAAGAGGTTTGGACTTTGCACTCACAAGATACGTGACTTTGCAGTTTGATACACGCTCCGAACCACTGATTTGAAACAAAAGATTTGTAAAGCTTCAGAACTTCATGAAGCAGTGTTTTGAAATCGCCCATCACTAGATATTGTTGAATAAAGTCGTTATTTTGTTTTTTTGGTGCACAAAAAGTATTCTCGTCACTTCATAACATTAAAGTTGAACCACTGTAGTCACATGAACTGTTTTAAATATGTCTTTAGTCGCTTTCTGGGCATCTGAAAGTGTTAATTATCTTGCTGTCAATGGAGGCGTCACTAAAGCCCCAGGTATACTTCGGCCGTCCGCGTTCGTGCACCGTCTGCATGGCGTAATTTTCGTCATGTGGAGGGCTCGCGGCTGGCCGCACACCCTGGCCGCGCGCAGGCCAAATTTCAAGACCTTGCGGACAGTCCGCGTGCAACAGTGCATGCGCAAGCAGTATAGAAGAGTCCACTAGGTGGCAATACGCACATTATTGAGCACAGTATTCAGCCGTCAAAGATGAGTTTGAAAAAAGAGAAAAACACGACAATGCACAGCGAACTTGACCAGCGTTTGTGCGAAGAGATTAGAAAGTAACCACATTTGTACAATTCATGTTTGAAAGAGTACAAAGACGTGTTTAGGGCAGCAAATTCATGGAGGGGGATAAGTAAAATATGGGAAAGGATGCACTTCTTTTCTTCTCCGATCATGCCCAGTGAATGTCACGTTGATGACACGACTCAGTGCTGCTCTCCGATGTCTGGTAGAGCATAGAAAAAAAAACTGTACTGCGCATGTGACGAACGCGGTCATCCGCGGTGTGGTATACTTTGAAAGACGTGCGGACGTGACTCCGGGCACGGAAAGTGAAGTATACCCAGGGCTTAAGTCATCAGATTTTATCAAAAATATCTTAATTTGTGTTCTGAAGATGAACGAAAGTCTCATGGGTGTGGAACGACATGAGGGTGAGTAATTAATGACAGAATTTTCGTTTTTGGTTGAACTAACCCTTTTTTTTGGAGGTTTTGGAGTGTAAACAAACATGCTTTATCAATTACACAAATTTTATTTACACAATCATTTCCACCAAATTATGCAAAAGGTGTAAAACTACATGAAATTCTAGCTATTAAATGAACCTTAGGAAGACAAAAGAGTGGGTCACTTTATTCTAATGTTAAAAATGTAATTTTGATGCATAGTGGAAATGACATTTGTTGGTTTCCACTACGAATCAAACAATTCTTTTATGCAATTTTAGTGTATATTAATGAAACTAGTTTGTTAGGAGAGTTTAAATCCACAAGGTTAAAAGCACCCATAGTTGAATAAACGCATAAACAATGAGACACAATAAGAATTAAATGAAGTGGCCTTGAAGGTATCAAGAAAACAAAGGTCATGGAGTATACTTCCTGTCTCTAATGATGTCTTTGCGAATCGCTCTTTCCCGGACTGCCACAGTGAAGGGCTATTATAGGGACGTCTGAATGGGAACATTAGCTCACAGATACAGCAATTAGCTTGATGATGGTGGACATAAAAAGCCTTAGAGCGGAAAACGGCTTCGCGACTCTGTTTTGGCAACCTGTCCTGCTTTTGTCATGTAGTTTCCATGGAAATGTTGTGATATCCATTCCGCCATTTGTTTACCTCAAGTCCTTACATCCAATTATTTCAGTCATCAGAATGTGACATTCCGAGTTATTTTGAGAAATGCAGCGTGTCAGTGGCTGACTTCAATTAATCCCGTGCTCAGGAGTTGCTTTTCGCTCCGGTATTCTTTGGTCCTAATTAATTGGAAGCAGAATGAATTTGTACAATCGCGGAATGGCACAGGGACAATAAATTGGCATTCCGGAGAGTACCTGAAGAGGGGGGTTGAAGCAATACCTGATGGGAAGGAGGAGGGGTTTCACTGCACGAGCAACAGCAGGACAGGGAAAGAATAGCGCTGATATAAGCTTTGGTTTACCTGCTTCAACACCAACAGCTTTAGTGTGAGATGTTTTAAGCTCTATAAGCTATCTATCTATTTATCTATCTACACACACACATTAATATATATATATATATATATATATATATATATATATATATATATATATATATATATATATATATATACAGTACAGTCCAAGACCACTAAGATTTTTAATTTTTTTAAAAGAAGTTTCGTCTGCTCACCAAGGCTACATTTATTTCATTAAAAATACAGTAAAAACAGTAATATTGTTAAATATTATTACAATTTAAAATAATTGTTTTCTATTTGAATATATTTCACAAAGTAATTTATTCCTGTGATTCAAAGCTGAATTTTCAGCATCATTACTCCAGTCTTCAGTGTCACATGATCCTTCAGAAATCATTCTAATATGCTGATCTGCTGCTCAAGAAACATTTAATGTGTACAATTGTACAAAATATTTGTGTACAATATTTTTTTTCAGGATTCTTTGATGAATAGAAAGTTCAAAAGAACAGTGTTTATCTGAAATCTAATCTTTTGTAACATTATACATTTCTTTACTGCCACTTTTGATTGATTTAATGCATCCTTGCTGAATAAAAGTATACATTTCTTTAATTTCTTTTCAAAAAAATAAAAATACAAATTTTTACTGACCCAAAACTTTTGAACGGTAGTGTATAATGCTACAGAAGCTTTGTATTTCAGATAAATGCTGTTCTTTTGAACTTTCTATTCATCAAGGAATCCTGAAAAAAAAAGTACACAACTGTTTTCAACATTGAAAATAATCATAAATGTTTCTTGAGCAGCAGATCAGCATATTAGAATGATTTCTGAAGGATCATGTGACACTGAAGACTGGAGTAACGATGCTGAAAATTCAGCTTTGCATCACAGGAATAAATTACTTTGTCAAATATATTTAAATAGTACACAGTTATTTTAAATTGTAATAATATTTCACAATATTACTGTTTTTTTACTGTATTTTTAATTAAATAAATGTAGCCTTGGTGAGCAGACAAAACTTCTTTTAAAAACATTAAAAATCTTAGTGGTTCCAAACTTTTGGACTGTACTGTATATATATATATATATATATATATTTAACACCAGTTAAACAGCGTCCTTTTGAATTCAGTAACCAAAGTGGAGGCGTTTCACAGACAGGAAATCCCACTATCAGTATGCATGTATATGGGGATACATTTTAATGTATCATAATCCTTAATCCTGTCAGGTAAAGAGCACAAATCCTTTTAAATATGACAATGGTGATAAGAGCACAAAACATGTTTATAACAGAATCACACATGCTGGATTGTTGGGCTAAGGGAGCTCTAGGAACATAAGGCCACATTCTGGAAGCTCATTAATTACGGACATGCTGACGGATGAGTGTCCCAAGCGTCACGTTTGCTGTTTGTTAAGGGCAGAACCTTTGAAGGTGGAGAGAGGAGCGGGTGTGGGTAACTGGCCCTCAGCAGGAGGAATGCTGGGACTTTGGTGCAGTTGTCTTTCATCTCTCAGAGCCAGCTGAGCTTTCTTTAGTAAAGGTTTGATTTTAACAAGGGCTGTTAGTGAGAGAGACCTTATACCTTCCTAAACTCAACCAGCAGGAATCCAGCAGCGTGCAGCATATTGCTTTGCATATTGTAGTCGGTTAATAATAATTAAAAAAATAAAAGCTTTCGCAGCTGGTGAACTAAACTGAAAGAGCAGACAACAGGACTATTTGCTCCAGTATTAATGTCTGATATGAAATCTGGGATGCAAAAATTAAAATTAGAGATGGTTGTAACTGAAAACTTTTGCATTCATTCATGCATATAAAGTACAGATTAAAAAGTTGAAAAAGAATTTATGGGTTTTAACGTCTGTACTTTTAAATGAATGGGTCAGATGTGGTTGCTCAAGTTCAAGTTTGTAACTGTATATTTCATTGTGCAGGAGGTGCCACATTATTTTATGAATCAAATGCATAACAAACCCAGATTATTGTTCTTTTATGTAATTATAGCTTTCTTTAGGAATGCTTTACTTGGAGAGAATACTGGCTCGGGCCAACAATGCTGCCAAGACTGATGATTTATTGATAGAATTATTATTATTTTTTTTTTTTAAGTATTTAGAAAGTAAAGCATTTAGAAAGTAAAAAGAATGAAAAAGTATTTAGAAAGAGAAATAAAATAACTATTTAAAAGGATTTTTATTAGATTAGGTTAAAATTTGTATTTAATAATATTAAATAACATTATATATATATATATATATATATATATATATATATATATATATATATATATATATATATATATATATATATATATATATATAATGTTAAAAGGTTAAAATTTTAAAAATAAGATTAGGTTAAAATTTGTATTTAATAATATTAAATAACATTATTTATATATATATATATATATATATATACACACACACACACACAGTCAAACCAATAATTATTCAGACATTTTTGATATTTTTGATATATTTTTACTAGTGGATGCAGGACACTATAGTTCATTTATGTAAGTGAGGATAGCAAAATAAAGTAAACTGTGACATATTATACCCAAAAATTCTTCATGCAGTGGACTACCAGTAAAATTGATAAAAATGTGATGTCTCGTGCTTATACTTTAATGAGTGCTAGACATCACTTCCATTGTCAGAGCGCGATCAGACCTCACTAAGCGAATGCTGAACGCAGTTGGACATAGTGGTGTTTTAGAGGTAAAAATGATATAAATACTGTTTGGTTTCTCACACAAACTGATCGTTTCGTGTCTTAGGACATCAGTGTGTTGTCACGAGCCGCAGGGTTTAATTTGGATTTGTCTAAGCAAGTTTTATTTACTCTTATAAAAGAAGTTCCCATTGACCCACATTATACAGCTGACAGACCACAACGGTTGGAGTTAAAAATCATCATTTGTGTTCTACTGAAGAAACAAAGTCACCTACATCTTGGATGCCCTGATAAAAAAGCAGATAAACATCAAATTTTCATTTTTGGGTGAACTATCCCTTTAAGATATTTTTTTTCTGACGCAGTTTAACTCTGAGATCTTGTCATATTTTACTACCATTTTTTTTTTAACTAAAGTGAACAAACTGAATGAAATGTTCAAGGTGTCTGAATAAATTTTGGTTTGACTGTATATAAATACATATATATTTTAATATATGTAAAAGTAATTCATATTTATTACACAATACATATGTATTACATTTACATATATTAAAATATATAATGTATTTAAAGGATTAGTTCACTTTCAAATGAAAATTAGCCCAAGCTTTACCCTCAAGCCAGGTGTATATGACTTTCTTATTTCTGATGAACACAATCGGAGAAATATTAAAGGTGCCCTAGAATCAGAATTTGAATTTACCTCGGCATAGTTGAATAACAAGAGTTCAGTACATGGAAATGACATACAGTGAGTCTCAAACTCCATTGTTTCCTCCTTCTTATGTAAATCTCATTTGTTTAAAAGACTTCCGGAAAACACTCGGATCTCAACATAACACCGACTGTTACGTAACAGTCAGGATCATTAATATGTATGACCCCAATATTTGCATAATGCCAGCCCATTTGACGTATTAGACAAGGAAAGGCAGTATTAAGGTCTGGATCTGTGCACAGACAACGTAAGCCAGCAAGAACAATAGTGAAAAATGGCAGATGGAGCAATAATAACTGACATGATCCATGATATCATGATATTTTTAGTGATATTTGTAAATTGTCTTTCTAAATGTTTCATTAGCATGTTGCTAATGTACTGTTAAATGTGATTAAAGTTACCATCGTTTCTTACTGTATTCACGGAGACAAGAGAGTCGTTGCTATTTTCATTTTTAAACACGTTCAGTCTGTATAATTCATAAACACAACTTCATTCTTTATAAATCTCTCCAACAGTGTAGCATTAGCCGTTAGCCACAGAGCATAGCCTCAAACTCACACAGAATCAAACGTAAACCATCTAAATAAATACTTTACTCACATAATTCGAAGCATGTATACAGCATGCATGACGAACATCTTGTAAAGATCCATTTTGAGGGTTATATTAGCTGTATGAACTTTGTTTATGCAATGTATAGTCGAGAGCTCGTGGGGCAGAGGGAACGCATCTCTTAAAGGGGCCGTGCTGAAAAAATCAGTGCATAGTTAATGATGCCCCAAAATAGGCAGTTAAAAAAATTAATAAGAAAAAAATCTATGGGGTATTTTGAGCTAAAACTTCACAGACACATTTAGGGGACACCTAGGACTTATATTACATCTTGTAAAAAAACAATCTAGGGCACCTTTAATAAATATCCTGATGCATCCGAGCTTTATAATGGCAGTGAGCGTTACCAAAGGAGTATGAGCTGAAGAAAGTGCCTCCATCCACATCTCAAATCAACATCTATTAATCAAAGTAATGCATTCATTATTTAATATATTTATATGCATCTTTATACTTTAAACGTTTAGGAAGCTGAAGCTGATGTAAACAGTCCACCACCCACAATGTGTCTCAGTTTACCAGCTCAATTAGTTTGACATGTGAGGCTGTTACTGTCTGAGCTCCATCGGGGCTGTTGGATGTGTAGAGTGTTTACCTCTTTATAAATAGAATGTGTGCTTATTTTACTGAACCCTAGAGACTGACTCAGCTCTCACTGTTATTCCAGACAAATCATTTAAGAGTTCTGTACATCTGTAACCATTTACATCTGATCTGGAAATATGTTGCGCTGCAGGTTATTGTTTGCAGAACTGGTGGGAGATGTTCAAATAAAACAATATTAGCCATGATGATCTTTAGAAGAACATCTAGTGTTTGGTTTCCTAATTGACACCATAATGCTCAGTCCAATTTGTTTTGGATAATGCCGGACCATGTGTGCGAGAAGACCGTGTGGAATTCTGCGGCCCCCTGATGTCTGCAGCCATCTGGCTGTGGCCGGTTCATCTCTCTCAGAGCGGTGCTGAGCGTACACAGTAATTACAGGGACCCGGCCCACCCGAGCATGACAAACTAACAGCGTTCACTCTCTTCCAGCAGAATCCTCATCACTTCATCTTTTTCTTTTTACTTTTTTTCCTTGCAGTTTCTCTCTAGCTCCATGTGATAAATATTTATGGGACGAAATGCGTGCTGGCATCGTTTACAGCCCACTGACATTGAGTGGAGAAATTTGCAAAGATACATGATCAAACCATCACTCTGGGCAGAGAATCCCACCTGCCTTTCACACCCTACAGAGAAAAAACATTCTCTTAAAGATAAATAAATGTTCCAATTAGAATCTAAAGAACTTAATGGTCATAACAAAAAACGTATTCATTTCTTTAGAAAAGCGTCAGTGTGTTGGTGGTTTAAAGGGATTGTTCAAAACGATCAGCATAAACCTAATTGGGTGTGAGCAAAAATACGCCATTTTTCTGTGTGTCCCTTTAAATGCAAATGAGTTGCTGCTCCCGGCCCCCTTTCCAGAAGAGGGCGGAGCTTTATCAGCTAGCGCTTCAGTTGCTCAACAACAACAAAGCAGGAGAATCTCACGCAGCCAAAATGAGGATTGTCAGTAACAGTTCAGCCTTACATTGTTCAAACCGGAGTGATGGAGAGACTCAGGAAGAAGTTACAACTTTTAGAATGAAACTGGATGTTATGAATGGTTAATGCACTCTAAAAAATGCTGGGTTAAAAACAACCCAAGTTGGGTTGAAAATGGACAAACCCAGCGATTGGGTTATTTTAACCCAACTGTTGGGTTAAATGTTTGCCCAACCTGCTGGGTAGTTTTATTTAACCCAACTATTGTTTGAAAATGACTATATGGCTGACTTAAAATGAATCTAAAATGAAATTAAAATGTTCATTTATTAAACATATTAATAAATGTTAATTTTCAAGATATTTTGGGTTCATTTTAAGTAAGCAATACTGTAATTTTTAAACAATAGTTGAGTTAAGTAAAACTACCCAGCAGGTTGGGCAAACATTTAACCCAACTGCTGGGTTAAAACAACCCAATTGCTGGGTTTGTCCATTTTCAACCCAACTTGGGTTGTTTTTAACCCAGCATTTTTTAGAGTGTGGATACATTTATTTAGTTGCTGTGGAGTTGATTCAACTCATCCACTAGCATGTGCCATCATGTTCATCTTTTGTGCAAATCCAGTGTTGAATTGACCCTCGTTTGTGAAGCATTCCGGCGTAAAATGATGGCATGGCAACAACACTCTACTACAACAACTCTTCCTCTTCTCTGAAGCAGCCCAACATGGCCTCACCCCCTTTGTTGCATGTTTCCGGGGGCGGGGTTTATGTAAATTTTAGAGTTAGTGATGTAACTAACCTGGGAAGAAGCCTGTTGTAGTCCCTACCAGCCATTTGTTGTAGTCCTTAAACAGCACATTTTTTAAAGAAAATATCATCCTTTGCATTGTCGTAACTTTGCAGATGTTTTTATGCTCAGAGTAACTAAAGTTAAAAAAGTGAAATCATAATCAACCCTTTAAGGTCTCAATTGTTGGAAGGGAGATTAAATGTAGAACAAGTTAAGACTCCTGCTTTTATGATTTTTTTTTTTTTTTTTTTTTTTTTTGACCCTCAAGTGTCAGAAGACCTCTCAAAACTGTGCTCACATTTACCAAGATACCAATTCTTCAACCAAAGTAAGGGATCTGAATATGAACTCAAACATTTCTCATCAAACTCTTTCAAAAGAGCAGCATCTGAGCAACTCTTGAACCCTAAACCGCAGACATGGTTCCTGATACAGAGGCCTAAGTGAAAACCAGGAACCTTTATTAAGTCTAGCACAGTATGCAAAGATTATCCAGAGTCTTTTTATAGTAGGTTTTTCACAGGGATCTTTAATTCTCTTTATAACGATTCACAAAGTCTCACTTATATCTGCTTTACAGTCATTAGGTTCAGTTCTCAAGAGTTAAGCCTGAGAATGAGGTGTTGAAGACTTCAAGATGTGAAGATTTTCTCAGAGATCCTCACAAGTCTGTTAAAGGATCCTCTCTCAGTGTAACTGGTACGTTCTGTGAATATGGCTTATTATTATATGGCTTATATATGATATGGCTTTTAAACTGATTTTAGACATGAGACAAAAAAAAAAAAAAAAATATATATATATATATATATATATAAATATATATATATATATATATATATATATATATATATATATAAATTATAATTATATAATGTTATTTTAAAAATTAAAATATAAAAATGTATAATAAATGGAACATTTAATAAAAAAATGTCTAGTTTGAACTTTGAAGGATCAAATTTTTCTAAAAGCTTCTTTTGAATTGATCTGATGGAAAAAACGAATACTTTGAGTGTCTGACCCAGTTTTGTACCCTGTTCATGGACAGTGCCAACTAATGAAAGATTCAACGCTGCTAATTGAGATTGATTCAACTGTTTATGGGCTGTTAAAGAAGAAAATTACAGGCATTATGTAGAACAGCTCTGACAACTTGGCTCTTTCAGCACAGAGAGCTTATGCTCATGAAAAAATTCTGCAGATTTCTTTCTCTTTTTTTCAGAATGGAGAAAACTTTTGACTGCTCCTGCATCATGCATCACTTTGATTTGCGTGTCTCTATGGTGGATTCTGCTGCCTGCTAGAGAACTCCTGCCACATGTTCACACACCGGAGGTCAAAAGCTCACATAACTCATCATGAATGATTTATTCAGGGAAATTAACATGCACTTCTCAATCTGGAGGCTCAATGATTTGGTGATGCATTTCTGTGTGTCGTCCGTTTGAAAAAGCGTGGTATGGGAGTAGATACCAATTCAAAAAACCTTAGCGATACGTTCATCTGTGATGAAAATAGGTTTCACTGAGCTCCTGTAACTCTATAATCATGTCCCCTTTCGCCAGAATCATTCTGATAATATACAGGCTTATTCATGAAGTAGATCTCAGTCCCTACATCCCTACAGGCCATTTTTGTAAGCGCAGCCAAGTGAATCATGGGAAATGCATGGGGTTTTAATAATGAACTAGTGTCCATTCTGCAAGGGAATGATATTTATGTAGTCTTCAACATGAGTGGGTATAAACCAGAAAGTTTAACTGCATAAATTGAATATTCGGCGGCTTATTTAAAAGAAATAAAAGATAATTGAAATGATGGAGTTTCAGAAGACCAAGTTAATACAAAGCATTAAGTGCATTTACTGTAAAGTTAAATTTCAGACAGAAGCAGAAATGTGTCTTTTTAAAATGTGAATGCTTTAGTCTGAGTGAAATTGTACAAGTTCGAAAATGTACTTTAGTGCGGCTGAAATTGTACTGCGTTTTCCCAAAGCATCATGAGCCTAGGTGGATTTACAGGTAGGTTTACAATCTACTTTGGCGTACAATGCTTTTGGGAAACGCAGCCTTGGTTTTAAGAAGTTGGACAAAAGACCTGGATAATGAAGGGAGACCAAATGTCCTGTTTTCACGTCCTGTCCTGGCTGTCCTGGTTGTTTTTTATAAAGTGATGAAAATGTCCTGGTTTTCATTGTTTTTCATTGGGCCATTAAATTTGAAATTAAAATTGAACGGTGTTATGAGATTTTCCGATTCTGAGATTTTTGGTTTCCGAAGGCGGAGCATACATTAATATAAATGAATTTCACAGACATGCGCGATTGCACGTCCAACTGAAAATATTAGTTCACATTGTATCTCAAGACATTAGTGGATTATTCCATAAAGGTAACTATTCTCAGCGTCGTGGCTGATTTATGGCTAAACTACAGATGTTTTCTTCTAGGTAACAGTTTATAATGTTTTCATTACTATGCACGATTTGTGCAGTCGTCTGTAACTGGATAACAGATACTTCGTGTAACAGCAGAACAACCTTCAGCTATCGTCTACAATGAGTTCGGTCTCTTCCTTTGTACCTTGGATGTAACAGCTGATAGGCCTATATAAATTTCTTTAATAATAACTTTCATGCTTATTTGTTAAGCAACAAAAAAACTGCTGGGAAAGATTAGCTCTACAGCAAAATATAGATGGGCAAACAAGGAGGATGAGGAAGAAAAACAGGATGAAGAGGAAAACGAGGACGAAGAAGAAAAAAAATAACTAAAAAAATACCTATATTGCTATATTAGCAATCCAAATTTAACAAAAAATAGCTCTCACAAACATACAAAAACTAACTAACAAAAAATATCTATGTCTTTACAGAAGAGACATTATTTCTATCATTATTTAATTTGTTATTTTTGAAACTTGTCATAATAAAACATGTTGAGAAGCATATCTGAAATTGTGTCTTTGGTTATAGATAGTATTTTGTAATATAACAATTTTCTATACGTACAGAGGAGGCATACTTTAAATGTGCTGAAATTATAAGGCATCTCTGAGTTAACTTCGAGTGTCATTTGAGTATCTCATTGCCAGGCCAAGTGACCTGGTTTTTGGTAATCAAAATATGGTCACCCTAGGATAATTTGACTGTTAATCAAACTAGAATTGGCCTTAGCTTCACACTCTGAACAACAGAAATGATGTGTATCGTGTATTTAATTGCTTAAAATTGGATTCGTACAAACATGTTTTAGTTTCAGCATTAAGTGACGTCTGCGTCCGTAGAGATTTTTAGTACAAAAAGGACTGAAATGCCTATATGATGTGCCTTTATGAGAGTTGCAACCAAAATACCGTGGCAATTACGGAAAACAGAAATCCAATAAGCCCAGAGGCACTTGTACCAAGTGAGAGTGATTTAGTATTACCCCAAAACAGTGTTTGAGTGATTGTTATTAAAAATTATTTCAAACACCCAGATGGCTCCATTTAGTTTCCTAGATTTTCACCGAGTTTCATTAAAATTGTGTTACAACAGTTGTTCTGGCCAAGAAACAAAAGAGAACGGCAGAAAAATACACGCAAACATGGTTGTACCCTGAGAGATGTGTGCAGATAATAATAAACATTCACTTTTAGTCAAATGAAATGCAACATGACAACAAAAGCTGTTTAGCAAACGTTTGCAGAGTCACACAGTAAATGAACCTCTTTGTTGATAATCGCACACGTGCATAGCATCATTTATCTGCAATTTGGTTGCCAGGAGACTTCTTTTGTTGACGTACGAACACCTGCAGAGCCAACCGTAGCATTGCCGTGTCTTTATACATCATCATCTGAGTGTCAGACAATGGAAGGCCTTTATGTTCCGAAGTCAAAGGGATCAAGTAGAAATGTCCTACGTTTGGCTTTGAATGGTCTGAAGCAGTAGTCTTCGAGCTGCATTCCCTCCTAAACTGAACATCCGAGTGTCTTTAAAAACCAGCAGCTGCCATTTATTGTTTATTTTCAATTAAAAGAGCAATCTAATTAGTTTACGAGGCAGGATATGCACAGAGCAACTACCAAGTAATTAGTTAATTACCCACCGGTCACACCCACGTCTCCAGCAAAGATTATAAAATGTAAAACATAAAAGTTACAATAAATTGTATATTGTGGGAAAGTCTGCCTAAAGGTGCAATAGGTGATTCTCTATAGAAACAATTTTTTTGTTACGCTGGTTGAAAGTCTCCTCATATCCTGATAGCAATCATTATGGCTACATTCACACCGCAAACCTTAATGCTCATTTCCGCTCATTTTTGCTCAGATCTGATTTTTCTGTAGAGCTGTTCACTTTGTTGTTTGAAAAATGTGGCCAATATTAGATTTCAAATGTGAACAGATCATGGTTCTGAATGAGCAAAATAACGATATGTTAGATTTTGCTGTGTTTGGCCGAGGAGGTGTGGATTTGGATGGCGATTTGCAAGTAGAGTGGGATTGTATGCTTTCAATGCTGGCAGGCTAAAGTTAGCATTTCCCAGATCACCTATTGCACCTTTAATATAAGATGTAATATAAGTCTAAGGTGTCCCCTGAATGTGTCTGTGAAGTTTCAGCTCAAAATACCCCATAGATTTTTTTTTTATAATTTTTTTAAAATGCCTATTTTGGGGCATAATTAGAAACGAGCCGATTTCAGGTTGCGGCCCCTTTAAATCGCACGCTCTCCGCCCCCTCCCGAGCTCTTGACTCTATCACAGCATAAACAAAGTTTACACAGCTAATATAACCCTCAAAATGGATCTTTACAAAGTGTTCGTCATGCATACTGAATGCATGCATCGGATTGTGTGAGTATGGTATTTATTTGGATGTTTACATTTGATTCTGAATGAGTTTGAGGCTATATGCTCTGTGGCTAACTGGCTAACACTACACTGTTGGAGAGATTTATAAAGAATGAAGTTGTGTTCATGAATTATACAGACTGCAAGTGTTTAATAATGAAAATAACGACGGCTCTTGTCTCCGTGAATACAGTAAGAAACGATGGTAACTTTAAACACATTTAACAGTACATTAGCAACATGCTAACCAAACATTTAGAAAGACAATTTACAAATATCACTAAAAATATCATGTTTTCATAGATCATGTCTGTTATTATTGCTCCATCTGCCATTTTTCCTTGCTTGCTTACCTAGTCTGATGATTCAGCAGTGCACATCCAGAAGTTCTGCCCTTGTGTAATGCCTTGAACGTGGGCTGGCATATGCAAATATTGGGACATACATATTAATGATCCCGACTGTTACGTAACAGTCGGTGTTATGTTGAGATTCGCCTGTTCTTCGGAGGTCTTTTAAACAAATGAGATTTATACAAGAAGGAGGAAACAATGGAGTTTGAAACTCACTGTATGTCATTTCCATGTACTGAACTCTTGTTATTTTATTTCTAGGGCACCTTTAAGTGTCAGTGGAGAAAGAGTCTCGATTCATTTCTGTTAGAAATGTGAACACACTTGCTCACAAGGATTCTGTTTTTCTCGGATCTGTCTGCAAAGCATTGCTCCCAAATGCTCGCATCAGATATATGACAACAGAACATTGAGCAATGCATTGCTCAGCCCTGCCGTGGCATTTGTTACTAATTCAAGTCAAACAACCATTGTTGTTTGAAGGCTGCATACAGAAATTATGCCTTTTTCTTATCCAGTGTAAATAATTTAGTAAGTTTACATGGATGATCTTACACCAGTTATGCACCATAAAGTGTGAGGTCATGTAAACACCTTTAACTGTGTTCTTTTTTTCTGGTAAAGGTTGTAAATGGTTTGAAATGAATGTAAACGTTTTTTATAATAAGCTATCTGCATTTTGTTTTACATCTAAACAAAGATACCAGTGGTCTTCAAAATGCTGTAAATAATTTAATAATGATAAAAAAGTGATTACAAGGGGTGTCACATCTCTCGCTATTTGATTGGCAGAGCCATGAGAGAGCAGGTCACCTGTTTCCTTGAGCAAAGAATGGCGTCTGTCAGAAAGAAAAAAAGCAAAGCTGGAGAGACTGGCAGAATGAGAAGACATAAAATAGAGAGAGAAAGAATAGAGAGGCACTGGAGGGTCGATTGAGAGAGAGAGAGAATCCACTGGGGTGGAATAATCTCCACCAGGAGCAAAGTGAAGACCATCAAGCACATTTCACATGCAATTTAGTGTGACGCGTCTGATGAAAACTGTCATAACCAGAGCACTCTAATTTACAAGCTTAAGAGCACGATGTCTTTCAGTTGAATCTCAGGGCCAAAGCACGGTGTTGGGCAGAAGCATGCATAAGAGTGTACGAGAGCGGTGTGAAGCGTCAGACATCTGGAGGGGCTGTCAGGCTGAGAAGGTCTTGAATGTAATACAAGGATTTTCTTCCAGAAGGTTCAAATTGTCTTTTCGCAATCGAAAGTTTAGGGAGGGACAAGTCAATTGCTGCACTGCGCTGCTAGTATAACGTACTACACAAGAGTGTTAAAACTGGGTTGTGTTGTTTTTTTGCTTTTTCAACTTTCTTGTAAGCTTTTATAAATCATTCATTCAGTGTGGCCACATCTCGCCAACCCCATCCTTTTGTTTTTAAGGTTATTTGTTTAGATTCCCCCAGGTAACACTTATTAAAGCAATACTCATGCAAGCTACACATCCCAGATCCTCTAAATCCTTCTTCATTTTGACATTATGACTTCAGTCCCAACAGGATATTGCAGAACTGATTATAGAGTGGTGCAGGTATGATGTCAGAACCCGGAAGACTAATTCGCCACTGGTTCCTTTTCCTGTGAGGTTTTATAATGGGTTTTTCAATTTATGAATAAATTAAGGTCTGTAGTAAACAAACCATAACGATACTTTGACGTTTGTTCTATAAAATGTAAATTACACACAACCATATCTTAAAAATGTGAATTTTGAAGCAGATATGTTTATTTTTGGAAATGTATGTTTCTAATAAGTAACTACATAAGAACATTTGGGGTGTGAGTGTGTACAGTTTACGTTGTAGAACAAAACATACACTGTAAAAAAAAATATTTTATTCTTTTGTCAAATCCACTTAGATAATTAATGTGGTTTAGATAACATAATATTTTGAGTTTCTGTTGATTAAACCAATCGCCGTAATTGTATTAACTCAAATTTTTAATTTCAGTGAACTCAAAATTTTAAGGCAACCAGGTAACTTACATTTTTAAGTTAAACCAACAATTCTTTTTTGTATCATCAAGTTATATTTACCACAGACCCCTTTTTAAAAAAAAAAAAAGAAATAAAAAAGAAAAACCCCATAGGAAAATCTCGAAAGAACCAGCATTGAATGTTTTCCGCGTTCTGTCATACCTGCATCACTGTATTGCAACCCGAATTTATTATTTTGAACATTTAGAAAAAAGTGTAATTTGAGACTTCTTATTTTTTTTTTTCTTTTTAAATAATTATTGAGAAGACATAAATTATTTTTGGCAATTATTGCCTTTTTTTTGGGATACAGAGTGGATAGGAAGCGAGGTGGGAGAGAGAGAGGGGGACAGGATCGGGAAAGGTCTGCGAGCTGGGACTTGAACTGCCCACGAGGCTATCGGCACCAGTGAGTTTTTTGCAGTGAAAAATTCACAAAAATTATGTTAGATAATATCAGTGATGATATATTTTACTGCATAACATCAATAAGCATGCAAATATATGGCTCAATATAAGTGTGTATGTATATATATATATATATATATATATATATATATATATATATATATATATATATATATATATAATTTTATATTACCATTGTATTATCATTGCATTGTATTTCTATAATATTATATTTCGTATTAATAATGTTTTATATAATATTTCTGTATTTTTTGTCTTTTTTTATTATAGGAAAACAGAAGAGACTGAATGACATCAATTATAATTAACAAACCTGGGCTCTGCTACACACTGTCTCACATAAACTACTTTAAGGGTAAGTTGGTGACATTATTTAGTCGGTAAAGACTGGTTGGAAAGCATTAAGATCAAGGACAGACAAAATATGTTTGTTTGGATTAAATGTCTCAGTTTGAACTGTGGGAGAAACTTCCAATATATTTATTCCTGGTGCATTTTGGACGCGTTTTCCCTTGAGCTTCTATTTCACGGCACTAATAGGCCATTAACAGATAAGATAAATTTTATGAGTCCATTAAGGAAGTGTAAGTTAAATGACAATCGAAGGGTCAAGTCATTGTAATTTCCCATGATGGTCCAGTGGTGCAGGTTGAGTTGGCGGACATAATTGGCTTTGCTCGTACTGCTCCAGGGAGATGCCTTCAGGCTTGTGTCTTTGCAGTCGTTTATTAACATTTAATACGTACGCCTCTTTCCTTCAGACAGACAGAGGACCAAGCCCTTTTCTCTTCACTGCAGCGAGTTTGGCGGCATCCATGTTTAATACAGATTAGTCATCTCTGGAAACATCACCCTGCTGATCTCAAGGCCATGTGGAGGGGGAGGTGAAGGTGACGCCAGCCCCCATTTGTCGCATCCGTGACTATTTGTACTGCTGGACCTGCTTTATCGTCCTCCATCAGTGAGCAAATAATCTGATCCCACAGGCCACCTATTTCTCAAAATAACAGTAAATGTAAAATTAGTTTGAATTTTGAATGTGATTTACAGATGTGATGCTCTTAACAATGGTGTTGTCACGAAAAATCTTTAAAGAGAACCCGTACCTTAATCCTGAGAGAGCAAAACGGGGCCAACAGTGAGGGAAAAATATGAAGAACTCCCTTAAGTGTGAAAAAGCAACTTGGTAAGCAAGATAAACAATAAAACAAACAAAAACACCCCTACGGAGAAGAAGCCATCTGCCTATGCTAGGCATGCATTTCTAAAAATGAATCATCAATCTGTTTTTAAACTATAGTAAACAATTGCATGACTCCAACTCTGTGTTGAAAGGCAGCAAGCTAGAAAATAAGAATCATCTTATGTGGCAATAAAGGAAATGAATTTCATATTGCATATAAATCAGACCAGGAAAATGTCTGGCTACTCGATGCAGGCCACCGACTGGGCTTTGGCCATGCAGAGAATTCTGTTATAGAAACTTCATCTATTTCATACGCGGTGATAAACTCAAACTACCATGAAACAATAAAAACCGCTGACCAAAGAGCCACTGTGTCACCTGCTGTGTTCTTTGGCAGCTCGGAGTGTTAGTGCTAAAACTTGGTCTTACGTAAGCATATGCTGAGATCATTACATTTCTGAAATAATTGCCTAGAAATATTCCCAAGCGCCAAACTTTGTCTGGTTGAAGACTCTGAACAATAGAGATTAGAAAGCCTGCTCTGATGAACTGAAATAGAAGCATGTGCTCTAGTTGTGCTGTCCGACGTTGTGTTAATTTCATTACAAAAAAGATTTGCAAACATTTGCAGAGTTTCATCCAGTCACTCTTTGATTTAAAACAAAGCATTGTAGGATTGGGCTGCAGCGCTGTAATAAAGCCAACAGAGCAAATACAATAATGTATGATCTGTTAGCGAACACAATGTACACAGAAAGCACAAAAGAACGTGTTTCCCTCTATCCTGAAATTTATACATTTCCTATTTCACTGCAGCACACGAGCACCGCCGAAAGATGCCCAATTTCTTGAATGCTCTGAATCAGCTGATAAATAATGCATACGCATTTATTGATTAATATTTCACTAGGTGGAGGTTGCTGAGGAATTCTTGAGCAGGCCAATAATGCCTTGCGTGATAAACAACGGCTCTGGCCAGCCAGTGTATTTCCCTGCCATTGACTCGAGGATTCAGAGGGACGTACGTTAGCGATTGAATCTGACAGTATGGTATTACAGCTCATAACAATTTGTGCATCTTACTGCCTCTAATGACACTTGTGGTTATTGGCAAAGTGAAGGTTAAGTTAATGAGCTGCGGGTGGTCATCAGTCCTTCACATCTTGCAATGAGTTAATAAAATATCAAATCACTGGATGTCTTTGCACAGTCTAAGGCTGTTTTTATTTCATAATTTGCATGTATTTCTTGGCTTGGTCTTCTAAAAAAAGGCTTTTGGACCAATGCCATCAGAGTAAATGCTCAAGGGCAACTCAGGCTCCAGAAACTTCAGGAAAAAAAAGAAAAAAAAACCCTAAGCCTAGCACTGCAACAACCTATCAACCTCAGCTGCATGTTCTCTGCAGTGTGTCACCCATGTTTTACCTGGTCAGGCATGATAAGCTTACAAACTCTATCACAGTGCCTGTATTATGCATGGGTTTTTCAGACTCAACATGGCACTGTGTATAAAGATGATGCACTTGAACATTTCCAGTCTTGCAAAATTTATTCTCAAATAATTATACATTCTATCTATCTATCTATCTATCTATCTATCTATCTATCTATCTATCTATCTATCTATCTATCTATCTATCTATCTATCTATCTATCTATCTATCTATCTATCTATCTATCTATCTATCTATCGCAAGCAATATCAAAACACTAATTTGAACTCACTCAGCCAAGCTCATTTGAACTCTGTTAGTCCTACAGAACACTGTGTATTTTTCTCTCTCCATGTGGGCCATGGTTTTGACATCATCTCGCCAATTAGCTAGGATCTAAATTTGTGGGTGGCGAGCCAAGGAAAGATAACACTACAAAATGCAAATAATAAAACAAAATATGAATTAAAAATGAATGCAAATAATACAACTTATGCTACACAGAGGAAAAATGAAGCAATATTCACAAGTGTCCTATTGTTTTGTACAGGCCATGATGTTAGCTTTGTTGCTTTTAAAAAATGTACAAAACTGTAAGTTTTCCAATGCTATCTCACAACCAATTTATAAGTGTTATACGAGGTGGCTAATTCGTACGAATTTGTACAGCCTCACTCGTACGAATGCATACAATTTGTCTAAACCAAAGTGACGGTAGGGTCAGGGTTAGGACATTCGTGCAAATTCTTATGAATTTGGCGTACGATTTAGCAAAAAATTGTAAAATCGTATGAGCGAGGTTGTACAAATTCGTACGGATTAGCCACCTCATAAAATACGTACGGATTACCGTACGTATACGTACAAATTGCCGTGAGATCGGGTTGAAGTCTTCCTATTCAGTCTGTCATGTTAATAGACCCTTTTCACATTTCCGGGTTTCTCAGAAGCGGAAGTCGTCATAGTCATCAAAAAGATTTAATTTAGGCTTTTACTCACATGTAAACATTGATCAGCGAACATAAGAAGCTCAACCTAACTTGAATAATGAACAAGAGCAAACCTCTTCCGGAAGCTTAAACGTGTTGCGTAACCAATGAGGTTCATTCACATGTGTTATGCGTTATGAGTTTCTGCTTATGTTTGCTGATCAGTGTTTACATGCGAGTAAAAGCCTAAATTAAATCTGTTCATCATAACAAGTAATCGATTCTCTTCAGAAAATTTGGACTAAACCGCTCGATTTATATGGATTAGTTTTACGATCTCTTTATGAAGTTTTTGAAGCGTCAAAGTGGTAGTTACAAAGGCAGTCAATGGAAGGAAATCTGACAGCATTCTGTCATCAAAAAGATCTTAATTTGTGTTCTGAAGATGAACGAAGGTCTTACGGGTGTGGAACAACATGAGGGTGAGTAATTAATGACAGAATTTTTATTTTTGGGTGAACTAACACTTTAACTAGCTTTTTGTAATTTGATGCAAAGGTAATATACTAAGTATAGTGTTATAAATGTACCTACTTTTTTTTTTAAATGAAAATATAAAAAGCTTTGCAGGATTTACGACATATTATGACATACGACATATTGATGACCGTTATCACAGTCTGTGAAAAGGCCAAGGGTCTATTTGCATATTGGCTATTCAGTTATAGTAACATTGTTAATAATGCAATCTGTCATGATGGTCATGACACATTAAAGTGCCAAAAAAAGGTTTTTATTGTTTGAATTTCTTAAAAAACTACAGTTTGAAAGGTGTGACTTTGTTTAATATCATAAGTAACCTGCTTTGTCTTGTCTGTCGACGTGTTGTCAGTGTCTTCTTTGCTTTGCAAAGTATTTTTCACTGTGTGTGGCGTGGCGGCACCACGGCTTGTCGGACAAAGCAACAGTAACTAAGGGGGGCATGTCATTGCGAAGGGTCAATTGTGGTAGCTAGATGTAAAGAAACCAGCATGGCGGACTGAACGGGGCTTATGCTTATTTATCATTTCAGACACATAAAATTGGAATACATAATAGTGTGTGTATTATTTATCATTATTATACTATTATTAATTTGATTGCAATGTTATATTGTCCTAAAGTCTATTTCTCACCGTGTACCACCGCATCCGTAGGGCTTGTTTCGCGGGCTATGTGATGTTAGAGCGCGGAACTGGGAGTACATTGATCTAGTACGAGTTTGCGGGTGGGAAGTCACGGGACTGCCGTTCCAGTGCACTTTCACGGGTAGAAGGTTGGAAAAACACGGTTTACGGGTTGCCTGGAATGTGGCATAAATGTCATGACTTTAAGGAACATCCATCTATCTATCTATCTATCTATCTATCTATCTATCTATCTATCTATCTATCTATCCATCTATCTATCTATCTATCTATCTATCTATCTATCTATCTATTTCTCTATCTATCTATCTATCTATCTATCTATCTATCTATCTATCTATCTATCTATCTCTAACCAAATTATATTTAATACATGCAGGCAACTTTAATAATCATCACTTCAAGACTGGTTGCCCACTGAAGCTAAGCAGGGCTGAGCCTGGTTAATACCTGGATGGGAGACCTCCTGGGAAAGCTAGGTTGCTGCTGGAAGAGGTGTTAGTGAGGCCACCAGGGGGCGCTCACCCTGTGGTCTGTGTGGGTCCTAACACCCCAGTATAGTGATGGGGACACTATACTGTCAAAAAGCACCGTCCTTCGGATGAGACGTTAAACCGAGGTCCTGACTCTCTGTGGTCGTTAAAAATCCCAGAATGTCCTTCGAAAAAAGTAGGGGTGTAACCCCGACATCCTGGCCAGATTTGCCCATTGGCCTCTGTCCATCATGGCCTCCTAATCATCCCCATATGTACTGATTGGCTTCATCACTGTCTCCTCTCCACAAATAAGCTGGCGTGTGGTGGGAGTTCTGGCGCAATATGGCTGCCGTCGCATCATCCAGGTGGATGCTGCACATTGGTGGTGGTGGAGATTCCCCCTACTAGGCTATATGTAAAAGCGCTTTGAGTACCCAGAAAAGCGCTATATAAATGTAACAAATTATTATTATTATTATTATCACCTGATTTAAGCAGTTTTCCTTTGATTTTACCATAAACACAGTGTTTTCTTTGTAGGCTACATCATGAGGGAATGTTTTTTGGCATCCGATTGCCAATTAGCTCGATCTTTTAATTGCATCCCTTTTATAATGATCTACTTATTTTATTTTTTATATAGAAAAGACGATACAACACGGCAGTGGACATTCTGTGGCTTAAACACTGCTGCCCCTTCATTTAGACGAGATAAATGATACAGGAGGAATATATTTATGCTGCACGGTGCTATTTACATCAGATAAACATTCGTAAAAAAAACCCCACATAACTAAAACTGCCTCTCATGACGTTATTAATGACATTACCAGCGATTTAATATCTCAGGCGCGAGCGCGCACACCTCACATTACTTGTTTATCCCCACAAAATACAAAAACGAACAGCAAGAACAACAAAGACGGCGTTGAGAGGCTCTCTTTAGACGTTACGTTGAGTCTGACATCATGGGAGCTCCGCAACCTTAAAAGAGACGGTAAAAAATACAACGGGAGAATCACAGAAGGCTCTCAGTGAGGAATGATAACGACTAACTAACTGCGTCTCCTGTCAGCTCCTCTTCCCGCCGCTCAAGGCAGCAGCAGTCACGTGACAGCAGCGAGGGCTCACAGACTGAGAGAACGCGCTTCATTCGCCATACTGTGTTTTGTGCCATAACGCATTTTTATCGCAACATTTTACTCCCACTCGGTGAGTACGTTTCCAGGCCTTTTTGTAACCCTTTTTGTCTTTTCACTTGCTCTTTTTTATTTTTTCTCTCTCCTTTTGCTGGGGTTTGAGCGTTGAGATTTGAAAAAGTGTTGTTTTGAGGCGTTTTTCGATCCGTACCTCAAGTTTTTAGTATGCAGTGATTTCTATCGGGGCTATTCAGTACTGAGTGACACTGGCCAAGTACGTGCTTGCAGTCGTGTGAAATCATGCAACTGGTTTTTAAATGGCCTTGGCAGTTCTATTTTTACGTATGTACGATGATATTTGTTTTTAACCCTTTTTCCTTTTTGTTCTCTGCCATTGACTTTTGCTGTAGATATGCTTTGCTTGTATTTTGCGGTGTTGTTCATGAGAGTTTTGTGATTTTGATGTCACCGAGCGAAGCATTTGCTTTTATTTTGGTCTTTTCTTTACCCAAAAGTCATTTTCAGACCTGGTGACGTTTTAATGGAAACTTTTCTTGCAGCTAACCTGTCACGTTTGTTTATTTTTGCTGGTTTTTCTTTCATTTTTTAATGCCTTATACTTTTGCAGATGATTTTAAGGTGAAGTGATTTTTGGATGTGCTCATTTTTCACGTATATCATGCAAATTAAGGTGTCTATGAAGGGAATAATTGTTTCTTTGGGGGAAGTATCAATCAGTGCGTCTTTGCTTTCACCGAAGATGAACAGACTCTCCTTTGCAGGTATATAAGGACTGGAAATGCAACCTTACAGCACATGTTTGTTTGCAATAAAAGCAAGGCGATTCTGAAATGTTAATCTGTGAATGATGTATTCTTTGGCTGTGAGATTCATCATCAAATACACATCTGTAGTTGTGCTTGTGCATAACCATATTGCAAGTGAATGTGAAACTATGTGGAAAACCTTGTGTGTATCATACCTTTATCGTTGTGTAGATTACAATAAGTGGATTTCTCATTCACCCTATGTGGATTTTTATGGTATTATATTTTAAAGACTAAGCCCATATATCATTTATAATTGTTCATATGCTAAGGTCCCACTAACTGCATTTTAGATGTAATCTTCAACAATTTCAGACTGTAACCATGTGTTTGGATGCCAAATATTCTCACTGTGAAGGTTGGATGATTTCTATGTTATGGACCAACAGAGCACATTTTATTGCAGGTAAATGGCAAAATTTAAATGACAACATTAAATAAAAGGGTTAAAAACACATGTAGATGTCTCTCAACTGAAAAGAAAGAGTAATTAGCACGTTAAACTGTCTTTTAGGGTCTCTCAAAAGAGATTCACCATGCTGGTGGTTATTTCAGCACCATGGACAGCGGATGAGTTCACAAATAGCATCTCAGCACTCTGCGAACATGCACAACTTTTTCATTATGTACAATGGGGAACCTTTTGCAAAGCTTATTTTCAGATCTGTCTGTTTAAAGAGATAGTTCACAGCACACACACACAAAAATGAGTAAAAATCTCTTACTCACTCTCATGTCGTTCCAAACACATATGACTAACTTTCTTTGTTCATCCCTTAGTATTATTTATTGTCCATACAATGAAAGTCAATGGGGCAAAAGGAAGTATTCTTCAAAATATCTTCTCTTTTGTTCCTCATAATAAAGTAAGTCATACAGGTTTGGATCGACATGAGGGTGAGTAAACATTTTTTTAGGTTGAACTATCCCTTTAACTTTTTTCTTTCTAAAAACGTATTTTACTGAAAAACCTGTAAGCATCCTGTGCACTTGCTTTCCCACAGTTCCCAAAAGCAGTGATCAGTGACACAGCAAGGTGTGTGTGTGGGTGGGCATGGCATTAGCAGCTGTTGTGCTTTGTTTTTCATCTTAAGCTTCAGCTATTCCAGTTAGCCCACAGAAAATCTCGAGTTTCTATCTTAATGTCGGCCACTGTAGTGATTGTGAAGGTGCGTGGCTGCATTGAGATGTACATGGCGTGTGTTGAAAGGTGCCTCTGCTGCGTTGATAAATGTCTCTTTCTCTGTCATCCCTCCAGCTGGGTGTTATGATAGCCGGCGTTACTTCCTGCGGTGTCGTCTCAGCCCTCCAGGCAATTTTCCCCTGTTATCTGGGCGTCGCACATGAGAGCTATAAATGAGGGTTGAGAAATATAATAGCTCATGTGTGGAGATGGCTTTGCGCTCATGAATAAAACATCCTTCCGCTAGTAAAGGACTGTTTACGCTGGACATGTGCCTGCCATCTGAGTAGAGCTGGACTGTGTGTGTTGTACTTTGTCATTTTTGGTGCACGTTTTGTTAGTTGACTCCTGATCTCCTTAAGATATCGCATTGTTATTGATATTAGTTGCAGACATTATAGCCAGCGGGATACTTCATACCCAGAGGAATTTGCAGGAATGTCTTGGTCTCAGATTCTCATACTGCCAAAGCAACAGGACGTAAAGGATCAGAGTTAAAACCGCTTTGAACTGCAGCCTCTGATCCGTCACATGGGGAAAAAACAGGGATTGTTAGTTACATAGGAAACGCTGGGATGGAAACCCCAGAGGATTTCAGTTACTTTCGTACTGTGAGATTGATACTTGATTGATTATTTTTAAAGACATAGTTCACCCCAAAATGAAAATGTTGTTGTAGGACTTTCTTTCTATGGAACATGGAAGATATTTTGAACAATGCTGGGTTTCAAACAACACTGGACCCCATTGACTTTCATTGTATGAACAAGAGAACGCTGAGGCCTTTTAAAAAAAATATCTTCTTTTTTGTTCCACAAGAAAGAAAGTCACACAGGTTTGAAACGACATGAGGGTGACATTTGCAACACATTTTACTTCTGTAAAGTGATCTACTTCTGAGGCAATAAATATATTGTCTGCGGTAAATTGATTCAAAATGGGTGCACCTTTAAGGATAAATGGCATTATTTATTTCGTTAACAATTGGAAAGAGCCTTGTTAGCACGTACCTGCACAGCCTAGGTGATGTTAGGTGAAATGGTAAGTAATTTTAATTAAAACAATTCATCAAACATTTCTTTTCTCCTTGAAATATTGTGCGCAAAAACACTACACTCTAAAAAATGCTGGTTTAAAAATAACCCAAGTTGGGCTGAAAATGGACAAACCCAGCAGTTTGGTTAAATGTTTGTCCAACATGCAGGGCAGTTTCATTTAACCCAACTTTTGTTTAAAAATTACAATATGTCTGGCTTAAAATGAACCCAAATAAGTTGGAAATTAAAAATCAGACAAATAATTACTAGAGGCAACAATAATATTCAAAAGGTGAACATTAATTAATAAGCAATTTAATAAATGTGTATTGTTTAATTATTATTCATTAAAAACTGTGTTAAAAACAACCCAAGTTGGGTTGAAAATGGAAAAACTCAGCGATTGGGTTGTTTTATCCCAGCGATTGGGTTAAATGTTTGTCCAACCTGCTGGGTAGTTTTATTTAACTCAATTATTGTTTAAAAATTACTGTATTGCATGCTTAAAATGAACCCAAAGTATGTTGGAAATGAACTTTAATATGTTTAATAAATGAACATTTATTAATAAGTTTAATGAATAATTAAACAATAAACATTTATTAAATTTCTCATTAATAAATGTTCACCTTTTGATTATTATAGTTGCCTCTAGTAATTATGTGTCTGATTTTTAATTTCCAACCTTTTTGGGTTCATTTTAAGCCAGCCATACAGTAATTTTTAAACAATAATTGAGTTAAACAAAACTACCCAGCAGGTTTGGCAAACATTTAACCCAACTGCTGGGTTAAAACAACCCTTTGTCCATTTTCAACCCAACTTGGGTTGTTTTTAACCCAGCATTTTTTTAGTAATGTATTAAGAAAGTACATTTAGATTTTATGTTGATTTTTAAAAGTAAAGCACACAATTAATATTTTTGTCAGTGTTGCCTCATTTAACACAGACATTTTAACAGTGAGATTTCTAAATGACATTCTAATGACTACAAAACTTCATTGTTTTCCCAGACTCGTATTCTAATCAACAAAATTAAAAATGCTTTTGAGCTTATTCCTATAATGGTCATATCTTAATAACAAGCAGAATTAGAAAGCTTCTTTCTCTGAAGGACTCTAACCTCTCATGTACCCCAGAGCAGATAAACAACTCACCCTTGGCGATGAGCACTGGGCTTTTATAACCTCGGAAGAATCAATTTGCCTTTTCGAAGCTGTAAATTTGATAAATGGGAGGATTATTCATTAAATAATCATATTGTGAACAATCAAACCCATTTCTGAAGAACCAGGGCAATCTAGCAGAGGTTTTAAGTGGCAATTATGTTAAAGCATTCACGTTATAATACAGTCCTTAAGTGCAACCTCTTCAGTGACATGTACTCCAACAACTTTTCCAATTAAATTGTTTTGTTAACCTTAGTGACATTCCGAGTTTCAGCCAATCATTAGAATGAGCTTCCTGATGGTATCAAATCAGAGGTTATTGATGTCAGCCAGATTTATGTATGTTTTCGTTCAAGTCAACATGAAATCAAAATCGATCCTATTTACCTTATCAATACATATTTGTCCAAAATCACTTTCAGGCTGTTGTCATCAAGCAGTCTTATTTTTAAACCTCCCCTCCAACCACATATAGAAACCACTTTTCACAATCCAATCAATTCCCAATAGATAAAATAAAATCTTTCCAAAAACATTTTTCTTGTTGAATATCCTGTTTCACTCTACCATTCAAAAGATTGAGGTCAGTAAGTTGTTTTTTGCATTAAACTTACTACAGAAAACAACGCTGAACTGTTTTCAACATAAATGTTTCTTGAGCAGCAAATCAGCATATTAAAATGATTTCTGAAGGATCATGTGACTCTGAAGATTAGAGTAATGATGCTGAAAATTCAGCTTTGCATCAAAGGAATACATTTTAAAGGATTAGTTCACTTCTGAATTAAAATTTCCTGATAATTTACTCACTCCCATATCATTCAAGATATTCAAGAAAGAAAGACATGAACATCTTGGATGACATGGGGGTGAGTAAATTATCCTTTAAAATATATTCAAATAAAAGCAATATTACTGTTTTTACTATATATATATGATCAAATAAAAGCAAAAAACAAAACAAAAAAATTTTACCAATCCCACACTTTTGAACAGTAGTATATATTTGCCATTTTATAACCCTGAAATTAAAATGGGTTGTTTATATGTTGTCTTTAGTAGAAAACTTTAGCTGATTTGTGCTTGTTTGATTTAAGGCAGATGGTTCCCAAGCTACATGATGTGAGTCTTTTTAGTTGTCTTATTGAAAATGTACTTATCAGAGTTAACTTATTATTAATGCAAACATTCAGTTTATCAGCTTATTTTTTCTTCTGACTTCTTTCCTGAACTCTGAGAACAGCCTCAGAGGCCTCGGATCGCATTCTAGCAGAGAAATCAGTTATTTTACAGTGTGTTTAGGTTGACAGCAGGTTAATGGGCTGGACTGAGAGATGTGGCTCTATGGGGCATCAGTGTAATAAGCGTGTGGTCTGATCTGTGGTTTGATCCTGTCACTTACTCGCTGCTGAAGACTCTGTTCCGTCAGCCAATCAGCTCTGAGGCAAGTATATAATATAATTGTGCCTTCCTAGTGCTCATTTAAGACCCGTTTGGGCACAGTCAGAGGAAAATAATCAATCTGCCTTCCTCAAATGTCTAAGAGTTAGTGTGCATCCAAGTTTGCACTTTAAAATTGGACTTTGCTCTAATTGCCTGGTTTCAGTCCCATTAATTTGACGTCGACATTCAAAAGACTAATTAATATCAGCGAGATGGCACAGCAAATCCAACTGGCCACTGTTTTAGTTTTTGCTTTAGAGACTTCATTTACTTTTTACTCGGTCCATCTGGGATGGTTTCTCACTTTGTTCCAACTGAGGAACTTTTTTTTACTACAAAAACTTACACACATATGTTGGGGAGAAATCAGCAATTAAGGGCAAAAACTAAATAAGTACTTCTCATTTCTTATTTGTGCATCCTAGTTTCTTTCCCTCGCTTCCTTCCCTGGCATCTTAGCTCCACCCCTTTAGCATGCAAGGGAAAGATACACGTGTGTATCCTCTCTGGTGACTCTTCAGGAAGCTTCCTCGCTCGTCATTTCTTGCCGCCTCGTGGTGCAGTTAGAGAGCTGAGATGTCCTTCAAGATGGCTGAGTTTGATCGGTTTCCGGGTCAAGGGCTTGAGGACGTAAGAGCGAGGAAACGAGTTTCAGTTTAAGTATAGAGAAGCATCCAATGAAATTTAAAGGTGCGCTAAGTAACTCTCTGGCTGACATCTGGTCTTGGACTTCATATTGACACCTACTGTCAAGGATGAAGCATCACAGTATAGAAAATGTTTTCCGTTATCGGATGTCATAGAATAAACCTACTGTATTCACAAGCTATTTGTCACCAATGGTCAACTTATTCCAAAATAGAGCTGAGTGATATATTAAATATTTCTATATTTCTGCATTTTCATGTTTTGTTTATTATCAATTCAAACTGTTTCAGTGAATCACCGAATCAAAGCAACATTTTTATTCAAAACCCTTGTTTGCATCTATTTCATATTCACAGTGGTCTTTATGTGGCTATATACGTATATTATGTATTAATGAAATAATGAAAATGATATAATACTTCCTTATATTCATCTAGTGAGAAAAACTGTAAAAATGTGCTTTGATTATTTTTAGGTAAATTTACACATAAATATTAAGATGCTTGTTCCCTTTCGTGGGAACTGTCGACGCTGCGTGGTAACGCATTGGGAACCTTCTGCGTGATGTCGTCACTGAAGCACTCATGTATCTAGCCAATCGCGAAGCGAGACGTCAGAGACGGGTGACGTCACGGACCAGGAAACTATAAAGCACACTCGGATGCAGAGCACGCCAGCTTCTGTGTCTTCAGCAAGCGCTCTATGTTATCTTGTGTGTCTTATTTGGTGTTGTTTGTCCTGCTTATTTTTGGAAAACATTATCTCTTCGTCTGAGGACAAGAGTGTTATTGTGCACCACACATATATATATATATATATATAGTGAATAAAGACACGAGTGAAATGGCGGAAGGCAGACAATTTAAAAAGTGTGTTCACCCATGCACACGGTTTATTCCAGATGGGGACACTCATGAGATGTGTGTTGTCTGCCTGGGGGTTGAGCATGCACAGGCAGCTCTCGAGGGGGCTGTCTGTGTTCATTGTGAGAAGCTCACCCTCAGAGTTTTAAGATCACGCCGGGCACTCTTTCACGATAAAGAGAGTGCTCCGGTCGGCGTTCCCCGCGGATCGGGTCCCGCTGTTGCTGAGGCGCAGCGGCGGCTTCATTCGTGGGGTTCGCAAATGGAGCTGGCAGAGGGGGTTGAGACGGGCCCAGCCTTATCTCGCCCTTTACCTGCCAGCCCCAGTGCCTCTTCTCAGGCGGCGGAAGCACGCGCTGCGGTTTCTTCCCCCAGAGAGAGGCACCCGCGCTTCATCTCTCTTCCTCTGAGGAGGTTGATGTGATGAGCGTGGGGGAAGAGGAACCGCCATCCTCTTCCCCAGCACATGAGGAGCTCCTGGAGGTAGTGACCAGGGCTGTTGCCAAATTAAAAATTGACTGGCCAGCAGAGCGGGCAGATACTAGACCAAAGAGTAAGCTGGATGAGCGCTTTCTGCCCGCTCGGTCACTACCCCAGCGTCGGGGTTTGCCCTTCTTTCCGGACCTCCACACCGAGGTCTCGAGGTCTTGGAAGAAGCCGGCATCATATCGTGTCTTCAGCCCCCAGACCTCAATGTATAGTAACATCGTGGGGCTGAAGCAGCAAGGCTATGCGGCGATGCCTCGGGTGGAAGAGACGCTTGCGGGCTATCTCTCCCCCGAGTCTGCATCGTCGCTGAAAACCCCGACGTTGCCCACCAAGCCATTAAAAACTACATCAGGCTTGGTGGGCAAGGCTTATGCGGCAGCAGGTCAGGCAGCGGCATGTCTACATACCATGTCGCTCCTACAGGCATATCAAGCCGACCTGCTGGGGGAAGTGGAGAATAGCGGGGAGGCCACGTATGAGTGCATCCAGGAAATCAGGATGGCAACTGACCTGGCTCTCCGTGCCACCAAAGAGACGGCAAAAGAAATCGGCCGCTCTATGGCAGCATTGGTGGCTACGGAGAGGCACTTGTGGCTGAACCTCTCGGACATAAGGGAGCGTGACAAAGCCTCCCTTATGGACGCGCCGCTGTCTCCTGCGGGCCTCTTCGGCGACGCCGTTACAACAGTCGTCGAGAGGTTCCAGGAGGCTAAGAAACAATCTGCGGCGTTCCCCGCAAACCAAGAATCCCTCCCCCCGAGGCTGATGAGCGGGATCAGCCTCGGCCGTCAACGAGCTCCTCAGCGCACCACAGAGCGCAACAAAAGATTAGCGTGGCCGCCCGTGCTCCCCCGCAGAGAGCTTGGGGATCGGGTCGGCCCGCTCAGCCGAAGCCTTCTAGGGGCAGAACGGACCTGCGCGCCGTTATCCTGGCCCGGAAGGCTTCGAAGCGGTCCTGATGTCTGTGGGTCAGGAACCGATGAGGGCGGCCCCCTCCGAAGGGAGCCGGCGAAAAATACATCTAAAAGCCGCTTCCCTTCGGCGCCCTCAGGGGATCGTTATGCCAACCCTGCCACCCAGGGTGCGTCAGGGCGCAGCGGTCTCCACCGACCCTCCGAGGAGGGCCGGCCACTTGATTCGATTGTTCTCTGCCGGTGCGCCGCTTCAGAGCGTCGAATCAGGTGCTCAAAAAACACCAGAGGCCAGTCTCGAGAGACTGGTTCCCTTAGTAAATTTTCTGGTAGAATGGAAACTTCTTCCGAATATATCAAAATGGGTGCTGCTCACTATAAAAGAGGGTTACAAGATCCAGTTCGGGTCTCGCCCGCCCAGATTCAACGGGGTTCTTCCCACAGTGGTAACCCCCGAGCAGTCTCTGGTTATGGAACAAGAAGTTGCGACACTTTTGCGAAAAGGAGCTATAGAAAGGGTTCCTCCTCCCAGCAACCAGTCAGGGTTCTACAGCCGTTACTTCATTGTTCCAAAGAAGGATGGAGGTCTACGACCTATTATAGATTTACGTGTGCTAAATCGCTCAATACAAAAGCTCAAGTTCAAGATGCTGACACTCAAACAGATTATACCACAGATCAGGTCCGAGGACTGGTTTGTGGCAATAGACCTGAAAGATGCTTACTTTCATGTGTCCATCCATCCTTCTCACAGGAAGTTCCTCAGGTTTGCTTTCGGGGGCGAAGCTTACCAGTACAGGGTTCTTCCGTTCGGCCTATCATTATCACCCCGCACATTCACGAAATGCGTGGACGCAGCTCTGGCTCCGCTGAGGATCCAGGGCATTCGCATACTGAATTATATCGACGATTGGTTGATTCTAGCTCAGTCAGAGCAACTAGCAGTTCAGCATCGAGATGCTGTTCTGTCCCATATGAAGAGGCTTGGGCTGAGGCTCAATGCCAAAAAGAGTGTGCTAGTTCCAGCTCAATCCACCAACTATCTGGGTGTAGTGTGGGACTCCACCACGATGCGGGCATATTTGTCTCCCGCTCGGGTGAGTGCCATTCTTATGGCTATGAAAGGGGTGAAGTTAGGCCAGTCACTCACTGTAAAACAGTTCCAGAAACTGCTGGGTCTGATGGCAGCTGCGTCCAACGTGATACCTTTTGGCCTTCTGCACATGAGGCCCCTACAGTGGTGGCTCAGGACCAGGGGGTTCTCCCCGAGGGGAAATCCCTTTCGCATGATCAAAGTCTCAAAACGATGTCTTCGTTCTCTGACCATGTGGAAAGACCCCCGGTTCCTGTCCCAGGGACCCGTGTTGGGGGCCACTACTCGTCGAGTAATGCTTACGACGGACGCCTCCCTCACGGGCTGGGGAGCGATCATGAGTGGTCGCTCAGCTCAGGGTCTTTGGGAAGACCATCAGCTCTCTTGGCACATAAATCGGCTAGAGATGATGGCAGTGTTCCTAGCTCTGAAACACTTTCTCCCAGACCTGAGAGGTTACCATGTGTTGGTTCGTACGGACAACACTGCAGTGGTTGCATATATAAATCATCAGGGGGGTCTGCGGTCTCGCCGACTATATTACTTGGCCCGTCAGATCCTCCTGTGGTCCCAAGGGAAGCTGCTCTCGCTGAGGGCAGCTTACATCCCGGGACATCAAAATGTGGGAGCAGATGCCCTGTCAAGGCAGGGGCCAAGGCCCGGGGAGTGGAAACTCCACCCAGAAGTGGTGAGTCTCCTATGGAAAAATTTCGGTCGAGCGGAAGTCGACCTGTTCGCCTCGGGAGAGTCAACCCAGTGTCCGCTCTGGTACTCCCTAACACATCCAGCACCTCTGGGTCTGGATGCTATGGTACAGACGTGGCCGAGGCTGCGCCTGTACGCATTTCCCCCGATCGCCCTGCTCCCGGGAGTTCTGGAAAAAGTACGCCGAGAAGGGGCCAATCTAATACTGGTAGCCCCATTCTGGCCAACCAGGATATGGTTCTCAGACCTAGTGTCGTTACTCAACGGCTCCCCAATGGAGCTTCCTCTCAGACAGGACCTCCTGTCTCAAGCGGGCGGCATGATTATACATCCCCGCCCAGAACGACTGAAACTATGGGCCTGGCCTCTGAGGGGGCCAGACTCATAAATGCTGGTCTCCCAACCGAGGTTGTGGAGACCATTCTTAACTCCAGAGCTCCCGCCACGAGGAAGTTGTATGCCTACAAATGGAATTTGTTTTCTACCTGGTGCAGACACAATAATACGGACCCTGTCCTTTCTTCTGTTAGCTTTGTGCTAAAATTCCTCCAGAAAAAATTCTCGGAGGGCCTATCTCACTCAACCTTAAAGGTTTATGTTGCAGCAATTTCAGCATATCATGCTCCTCTTGAGGGGAATATCTCGGTAGGTCGAGACCCCCTCGTCACACGCTTCCTCCGTGGCACACTGAGGTTGAGGCCTCCAGTGCGCACAAGGGTGCCAACCTGGGACTTGGCTGTGGTCTTACAAGGGTTAGCTGAGGCTCCCTTTGAACCATTAGAGGAGGTTCCTGAGAGGTTCCTCACTCTGAAAACGATTATTTTATTAGCTATCACTTCTCTGAAGCGGATAGGAGATTTACAAGCACTTTCTGTTGCTCCCTCTTTCCTTGAATTTGCTCCAGGAATGGTGAAAGCATTCCTGTATCCTAAACCGGGGTATGTCCCAAAGGTCCCTACCAATGTCCCAGGCCCCATTGTGCTTCAGTCTTTCTATCCTCCTCCATTTGAATCTGCGGATCAGGAAAAATTGAATCTGTTATGCCCAGTAAGGGCTTTGGATACTTATGTCCACAGAGCTGCCCTGTGGCGTAAGTCAGATCAGTTGTTTGTCTGTTATGGGTCCCCTAGAAAAGGGGGCCCAGCATCAAAACAGAGAATGAGCAAGTGGGTGGTCGAGGCCATCTCACTTGCATACGAAGCGGCCGGACAGCCCTCTCCCTTGAATGTTCGCGCCCATTCTACCAGGGGTATGGCGGCATCAAAAGCTCTGATGTCAGGAGTCTCCATGAGTGACATATGTGATGCAGCTGGATGGTCATGCCAGCACACATTTATTAAATATTATAACCTTGATGTTGGCTCCACTCCGGGGTCCTCTGTCCTGTCAAGATAACCTTGGCAAGTGCTTGAGCTACGGCTCAGTTGGGATTGCGTTCCCAATGCGTTACCACGCAGCGTCGACAGTTCCCACGAAAGGGAACGTCTCAGGTTACAGATGTAACCCTGGTTCCCTGAGTAGGGAACGAGACGCTGCGTCTCTTGCCGTACCCCTGCACACTTGCAAGTGCTTGCTTCAGACTTACTTAGAAGCTGGCGTGCTCTGCATCCGAGTGTGCTTTATAGTTTCCTGGTCCGTGACGTCACCCGTCTCTGACGTCTCGCTTCGCGATTGGCTAGATACATGAGTGCTTCAGTGACGACATCACGCAGAAGGTTCCCAATGCGTTACCACGCAGCGTCTCGTTCCCTACTCAGGGAACCAGGGTTACATCTGTAACCTGAGACGTTTTCCACAGCTTTTTTCACTAGATAAATATAAGGAAATAAATTCACTAGATAAATATAAGTGAAAAAAAGTACTTGATGCACCTTTAAAGCAATGAGAATATTTTAAATTCCTGCCATAAGTACTAAACATTTGTGCCCACATGTACAAGTGTAGCCTTGAGAAGGCATGTTTAAATGTTGCATGCCTTTAAGCATTAACGTTTACTCCTTACTGGGAAATATTTATACCTCGTTGTCTGTGGCAGATTAAATCATGATTCACTTCATGGAATCAATTTCACAGCCTATTTCAGCGGCACCGTGTCCCGCATCCAACTGATGTCGTTTTACCCCACTATTTGTCTCGCTTGGGATGCACAAGCTTTCCCAATGTATTTATCCCTCTCTGTTTATCATATCAGCCTGCATAAAATCTTCATTAATGCACATGATTGAAACCTCAGTATTATAGTGAGGCAAGGCTGTTTTTTCTTACTCCTTGTTCTTTGTACACCTTCTTTTTTACACAATCACAGTCATCTTATATGGATGTGTGTTATTTATTAAGGGCAGACCAGCACCTTTCAGAACTCTATTAAGTGCAGATCTCTCGGCTTGTCAACATCAGGGAGAGATGCGTTCCATCAGCTACAAGAGCTGTCGACTTTAAGACAGCTCCTAAACTATTAGAGTTATACTGTGACAAAGCTGCTCTCGCATACTGTCATACCCTTGTACTGATAAACAGTCGCCCTGTCACACTCTTGTAGTGTTGCACTACTAGACTTTTGTTGTTGCACTGCTGACTTTTGTTCCACTACTCTTATGCTCACCAAGACTGCATATATTTGATTAAAAATACAGTAAAAACAGCAATACTGTGAAATAGTACACTTTAAAATATGTTTTCTATTTGAATACATTTTAAAATGTAATTTACTCTTGTAATGCAAAGCTGAAATTTCAGCAACATCACTCCAGTCTTCAGAAATCATTTAAATATGCTGATTTGCATGCTCAATAATTATTTCTAATTATTATCAATGTTGAAAACAGTTGCGCTACTTAATAATTTTGTATAATATAATAATTTTTTTTTTTTAGCATTCTTTGATAAATAGAATGAGCAAAGAACAACATTGCATTGAATTAGAAATCTTTTGTGACATTGTACATGTATAAATTAATGAAGTATTAATTTCTTTCAAAAGAACCAAAAATCTTACTGACCCTGAACTTTTGAATGGTTGTGTGTGTGTGTGTGTGTGTGTGTGTGTGTGTGTGTGTGTGTATATATATGTGTGTGTGTGTGTATATATATATATATATATATATATATACAAACCTTTATGTTAAATGCGATTAATCGTGATTAATCGATTTGACAGCACTAATATATATATATATATATATATATATATATATATATATATATATATATGTGTGTGTGTGCATTTATAAAACTACTACCTTGCATTTATAAAACTACGCAGTATTGAAAACAGCTGAGCCACATATAGGGGAAAATGCAGTAATACTGTGGCTACTTTCAGTTATGTATTCCCCAACACCAGCTAGACTACTATCCTTTTATTTTCTGTGAGACATCTGTCCTTACCCATCGCTGAGTCTGAGTGTGCTTGTGAGATTCTTAGAGGAACTGAAAGAAAAGCCTTTCTATAAAGGTGGGGGTTGTTGTTATGACTGCAAGAGAATGCAGTGCATCAAATATTCTGTATCTATCTTTGTTCCCTTCACTTTTTCTTGACCTCTTTGGTTGCACTCGTGTTTTGTCTCTCTATTTCACACTCCAGTTATGCGGTGTGTGTTATAACTGTAAAGGCTGTAATCATCCTCCCTCATTTATTACTAGAGCAGAGTTTGGCTCCTCCCACACGCTCCTCTGGCTCTTCAAGACATGTTAGCGAGGGATGAGAATCAATCATCTCCCTGAGCTATTCCAGTGAACAGACACATCCAGACCTGCCCACTGGAGTACACTGAGGCTTGTAACAATTGCTAGCTTGTAGTTAAGAATTTCTTCATTGCAAAATAATGGTTATTATTTAGATTCATCCCAATGAAACTTTGTTCAAATTCATTCACTGACTCTTCATCATTAGGTAGGTTCAGCCACTGAAATGCTTCTTCACAGCCAGTGCTGTATTTGCTTGCGCTGTAGTCAATCTTAGAAAGCAAGATGAAGGATAAAGATATTTGCTCACTTAAAAGATTCATTCAAAATAACAGGCTGCGATCCTTGTTAGTCCTCAATGATTGCCAACTGTTAACATCAGAGGTGCTTATCGATATTGCCTCATCACACTCATGGCCAAACAAAATGAAACCCTGATCCAGACTGGTGAGCAGGTGGTTGTGGGGTACAGATGTAGAGTGGGTAATACTACTTCCAAATGTCCATGAGTGATGAATACACAACAACTACTCCATCTGGTTCACATCAGCAGCAGCTGGGCCAGGCCGAGATCAGCTGGACTTCACCTGAACCAACTGGAACCGTATGCTAAGACCCAAGATAACAGAGTAAACCTTGTCACGTTTCACTATAAAATTCAAAGAAAGAAATAAGACATTGTATTTTGCTTTGAAGCCTATTTTAGGACCATTTTGATGAGCTAAATATCATGTTATTTGGGGTCACTTTAACCCGTGGCAACAGTGTTAAAGTAGCCCAATTCCATGGGAAAACCGCAGACTTGGCTACACTGTGTGGCTGTAGCAAATGCACAGCATTGGAGTATCCAAAAGAAACACTTTATAAAAAAACATGCAGGAGATCGCAAGATAGAACAGAACCACTTTATATGCAAACAAACAAATAACTGAGAAGAACGATAAAAGGGCTTAAATATGTAAAATTTGGGAGGATCTATTGACAGAAATGCAATATAAAATGCATAACTATGTTTTCAGTGGTACATAAAGACCTTACATAATGAACCGTTATGTTTTTATTACCTTAGAATGAGCCATTTCTATCTCATACACCGCAGGTCCCCTTACATGTTAAGTCACCATTATGCGCCAGCATGTCTCTACAGTAACCCTAAATGGACAAAAACTCTACAGAGCGCGTTTAGTCACTATGTTGTTGTTCTTCTAAATGGTTCATGTTTTTAGAGGCAGCTTGCATCGTCACTACATTGAATACGCACAAAGAAGTAGTAGTAGTAGTAGTAGTCATCGTCTGGTTTATTAGAAGCAGAGAACTTCTTTGTTAAAAGTAAGAAGAAACCTCATTGCTTCACACAAGCTACTCTCTGCTCTCTCAGACGACGACATGTTGGCCAGACGGCCACCGTAGCTTCTCCGAAAGGGAGGGGTGTGCGCCGTTAGTTGCAAACTCACCGCTAGATGTCGCTAAAATTTACACATTGCACCTTTAAATACACAGACTGAGGTAGTGAACTTGAACAGAAACATGCACGTGAGAAATCAGAAAACTTGGAAACTAATAATTACCAGGAACACAGGAAAAACGAAACCAAAACACAATGAAAATAAACAGACTTAAACATAACCCTGACAATTATGTGTTTGTGAATGCAAAGTGCCTTGGTTTCCCTTTATTTTCATATTGTATTTTTTTTGTTAATTCACAAATCTGTTTGGTTGATACCATCCAATGTAATGATATGCAAAAATACTGTATATGATATAAGTAGCTTTTTTTGAACATACCCATACCTGTAAAAACATTACAGGTGTGAATCTTGAGACAAAACAATGGCAGTGACATATTTTAAGAAGTTGCTTTCAGTTAAAACTAGTCTAGGACTAGCTTAAGCCTTGTCTGTGAAACCGGGGGTATAATACATATCATTATTCAACATTTATTGTTTTTAATGTGAGTATTTAAGGCAAGACACCCCAGGTGAATAGGGTAAAAAAATAACTAATAGATATTACGATAGTTCCCCAGTTGATTGATTTTTCATTTTTTGTATTACAAGTTTTTTTTAAATGTTATGATTAAATATGCAAATGTGGTGTCATCTAATTAAATATGTGCTAATTTGCATATGTTTCTAGAACAAAAATCTGAAGATTGGATGAAGTTAGGTTCAAAATTCTTGTTTTTTTTATATTAGAGTCAAAGGTTTTTTATAGAGGGGATATTGGATATCTATTTTTTTATTAATATAAATCAGAAAATACTGTCAACTACGGAAGAGGATTAGGGTCAAGCAATAATAAAAAAATCAAACCATCTCGAGATTAAAGTTGTTCAATTTTGAGAAAAAAGTCGAGATAAAATGTTGAGAATAAAGTCATTAAATTACAAGAAAAAAGTCGTTAAATTACGAGAACAAATTCGTTAAATTATGAGAAAAACGTCGTTAAATTTCGAGAAAAAAGTCGAGATAAAATGTTGAGAATAAAGTCATTAAATTATGAGAAAAAAGTCGTTAAATTACGAGAACAAATTCGTTAAATTATGAATTTGTTCTCATAATTTAACAACTTTTTTCTGGTAATTTAATCTTGAAATTTAACAACATTTTTCTCATAATTTAACAAATTTGTTCTCGTAATTTAACGAGTTTATTCTCAACATTTTATCTCGACTTTTTTTTTAAATTGAACAAGTTTTTTCTCGTAATTTAACGAGTTATTTTTTTATTGCTTGGCCCTAATCCTCTTTCGTAGTTGACAGTATTTTCAAAAAAATAAAAATAAAAATAAAATAATTTTTCACTATTTTTTTTAGGAATAAAATGTTGTATAAAATCAGGCAAAATATATATCAACAAACCCCTCTCCTTCATAATATATATCTATATATATATATATATATATATATATATATATATATATATATATATATATATATATATCTATATATACTTTATTTAATTTAAATATACAGACACAAATAGATAAAGTGCTATAAAAGATACACTTAAAAGTGTATTTTGGATGTTTTCTTTCCCCTAGTCTGAAAAAACACTTTATATACAGTGTTTTTGCCTGTAGTGTCTCGCCTTAAAAAATGAGTTTGATTTTGATTGTTTTGTTTTTGTAGGCAGGCAGTACGGCTTCCATAGCCTGTAGCTGTACGTCAGTATCGTCCCCTACATGAGCCGCCCACCTCTTGATAAACCTGAGGCCGGATTGTTGGCTAGCGCTGTTAGTCTATCTGTGTCATTCCATTTTATGAGTCATATCATCTTATTGTCAAGCTAAGTGTCATTAGACTGGATTTCTTCAGAAGAGAGCTCTCTCCACAGGTCACTCTAGTTTCTCCAGGGTTGCATCAACTCTGCTTAGACTCTATAAGAGACAGACCCCAACACGCTCCGCAGCCGACAATCTTTCTCCCTTTCTGCTCCCTCTACTCTACCAGCCACAATGGGAACATCCGAGGCCGATCAGTTTCTGATGGAGCGTGACCTCAATTTCCTCTTCCTTTCACATGAGGAGAGACTAGGATACAGGGATGAAAAATTGATTTGCATGTGTGTGGCTTTGAGGTGTTCGCGGTGCTCGTACAAGATTTCCCAGGGTTTGCTTGAGGATGTGATGGTTTGAAGTGAAGCGAGAGGGTCCGCTGAATGTGGACGGAAACGTCTGACGAATGATGTGAGCTGATGAGACGTCTCACCTTGAAATCCGAACCCGCTGCTTTGCTGTTAAAATAGGTTCTAGGTCAAATCTAGACATTAAACTATACTGACAGTATGAAAAAAGGTTTACTAACCAAAGGTCGAGATGAAAATTTGGTTTTGAAACCATATAAAATGAGATGAAACAATTCAGGTGATTGTTTAAGGAAACCGTATGCACATAAAAAGCATATTTTTCTTAAATCCAGCATCTGTGAATCTTTGCCATGGTAACATAGAATGTAATTTGATATAAAATAAGGTTAATTTATGAATTGATCCAAGAAATAATAGTTAGTTTACACTTTTGCAAGTGTTTAACAGACATTTGGAGCTTCATATGTGTACATTAATGTGTTCTCCATAATAATAAACCTTTTCGACTGAAGAAAGAAAGACATAAACATCTTGGATGACATGGATGGGGGGTGAGTAAATCATCAGGAAATTTTCATTCTGAAGTGAACTAATCCTTTAATATCTCAGTTGTTTCTCCTAGAAAGCACTGAGATCAAAAAGACCAATTCTCCCAAGAACAAATGATCTGAGATATACAATCCACTTTCATTATATATCTCTGCAGTCTTATGGTATGTGAATACTTACCACATCTGTATTTCTCCGAAAGAATTTTAAGAGTCCAAGTTGATACTTGGAATAAATCCGCAAAAGTACAACCTTTGAGCAATGAATGTCCGCCTGGGCTGTGGGCTGTTTTGAACTCAGTATTGCCTGAATCAATAGAAAAGCCAGAAATCATCTTCAGAATCTGCAGTGTTGAGGAGCATGATTTCACACCATTTAATTAAAGTATTGCATTCAGAGACAAGTAATACTAATGTCAAGATAGTCAAGGGCTTTTGAAAGTTTTTCTGTCAATCATAAATGTTTCTGAATGTACATCCATGGCCATAAGTTTGTGAGCACACAAAGTTGTTTTTCAAAACATCTTTTCACAAAAACTCAGTTTCTTGTGTATAACCTTTCTTTTCACTTTATTAAAGAGAAATACTTATACAAGTACTTGATACTTTAATCAGTATGACTCATCTGCACGTTAACGCAGTACAGGGTTTCTCATGCTTGAATAATAGTTGGTATTTGAAAGTGGAGGTGTGTGAGTGTACGTCACTCAGATATTCAGCTGAAAGTAAAAAAACGATTCATTTCCTCCCCTGAGAAATAGATTTTATTAATAACATATAAACATTTAAGACCAATCATGAGCTCCAAGACCCTTACTAAATGATTACTCCCCAAATAAATATGTAACCGTGAAATATTTATTTAATATGAAATGATTTCGCCATTTGCCAATCAAAAACAGTCCAATACATTTTACTGTGCAAAACAATCAGTTTAGTAACAAGACATTGCAACAATATTGCAGTAAAACTGAGGTCACGTAAATGGGTATGTTTATACAGTTTTAAAAGACTTGAAGTAGATTTAAAATAGATTGTTTTAATATGTATAAGCAGTAACTATTAGTCAAAAGTCAAATATGACAGAAAATCAAAACACTACCTTAAACTCACTAGCAGAAAAGCAGCGCTATCCTCCTAAAATGGCACCTAGAACTCAACAGTTTAATGATTGTTAGACTGCATAAATTAGGTCAACCGGAACTGGGAACACTTCGTGTAAAACCGGATGTACTTGTTACATCGTAAGAAGAATGGCATCTACGCTAATATTAGTCTGTCTGCCTTATTTTGAGGTTGCCGTAGTCAGCTAGATCCGGTCCATATCCAGATCAGATGCACCTAGACATGACTCTATAGTTTAAACTACACCATAAACACCTGCCTGGAAGTTTCTAGTAATCTTGAAGACCTTGGGTGCATCTCACTCAGCTCCCTAGTTCATTAGTCAGGGCACTGATCAGGTAGTCGGCCATTTTAAGTAGGGTTGCCGCCAGGGCCGGTTCTAGACATTTGGAGGCCCTAGGCATAATTTATGTTGGAGGCCCCTGACTCTTCTCCCCTCTTTAATGTTGTAATAATTTTACTGTTACTACTCTCTAAATTAATGTAGAAACAACTTAAAGCAACAGCTTAAAAAAAAAAATGTATCTGTGGCCTGTCCCAAATAAATGTATCCATATATTTCCTACCTTTTAGACAGGTAGGAAATATATAGTAATTGAATAAATTTATCAAACACTTTATGCAGTCTTCACTGCATAAATTATAAATTAAACATAATCCTTATTAAAGCAATTGTCTATGTTGGCTTTGTTCTTTGATGAACATTAATGACCGACATCACAGTAACTGGTTTATTAGGCTGCTGTCACTTTAAGAGCTCCCGCTGATGTGACGCGCATCTCATTTTCTCACAACTCTTTAAGTTCATTTAAGACATTATTTAACTCTTTTAAGACTACTCTAACGAGGATACTTGACAAAACAGGCATAATTCTGTGTTATTGTTTATTCAAGAGTGAAAGGGAACTTGATATTGCTGCGTATTTCTGTCTTTTCTTTTCTGTGAGTCTTGTGTGTCAAATGCAGTGCACGTTATTAAAAAAGTAATTAGTAGTTATTAGTTACTTCTCACAAATAGTAAATGAGTTAATAACCGAGTTACATTATTATAAAAGGAACTAATTACCAGGGAAAGTAGCTATTGTCTTTTACTTTTAAAAAAATGCCCCCAATATTGAATATGTTAAATAAATGAAATGGACATGCAATTTCTCTGTACTGTAAACGTGTTGGTAGCCATTAAATACGTATTTAGTTTAATATTTATGTTTAAATAGGCCTATTATAATGTTATCTTTTAATTTAATCTATTTGATTATGAAAAGTGAACAGCAGGAGTAAGATGCATCATGCGCAATATATCGGGACACATGGGTCAGACATGATTTTAAACACTTCATTAAGTTTTGTTTTGTAGAAAGCCTTTCTTTAAAGTGAATTTCGTTTTGTAAAAATTGTATCTTAATTTGAATCAATGTTTCATCGACCAATTGCCTGGATTTAATAAATAAGAAGCAAATATAGCAGGCAATATAATAATGACATGGAGGTGCCGGCGCGATCACTGGTGCGTGAACTGGTGCGTCTTATAAATGAACCGAAACTCAGTGGCTGCTTGCCTCACAGACATGAGAAATATATAGAAAGCTTGAAATTTCTACTTTTAAATGAAATAATTCAAAACGAAAAGAAATAGGCTCTCTGATGATCATCCGAATGAAATGTACATTCTCTCTCTAAGCGCGTCCACGGAGATGATGAGAGTCAGTAATGTCAACTTCATCTTCGCAGCCGACACTGATTCAGAAAACATTTGTTTATTAATAAACAATTAAAATGTCTCCTTGTTTTTGTCACTTTCATAATCATTACGTTTGCAGGCTTTTTATGGCAAGCTTTATTTAGCATTTTGCTTCGCAACACCAACAGGATGTGTTCGTTTTGGCGAGTCCATCGGACCCACTCTGACTATGGTTAAGATAAAACATTGTCACTATTTTTAGTTAATTAATAAATATTGAAATAATTTGTAGATAGGACATTTGTACATTTTATTTTAATTTTTTATTATTATTATTATTATTATTATAATATATTTTTTTGTCCTTCTGTCTGGGCCCCATCCCGCCAATCGGGCCCTAGGCACGTGCCTAGTTTGCCTTTGCGTTAATCCGGCTCTGGTTGCCGCCCGTCCCTTGAAATACGGAATCGTCCCGTATTTACAAGCAAAATGACGCGTCCCGTGTCAAATCAATACGGGACTTGATTTATCCCGTATTTTACATAGGTCCACATTATGCAGCATCCCATGCAAATTAATCACCCCACCCGCATTGTGTGAAGACACATCCTATTCTGCCCCTGATTGGGTAATACTCACGGCCATCGTTGAAGTGATTGGTTTGTTTCAGGTTCATGGCCAATCAGAGTCAGAGGAGGGCGGGAGTCAGAGAAACCATTTGAAACGGCGTCCTTTCAGAGCTGAAACGAAAGCGGATGCAAAAGTACAGACGAGAGTGGGAGGAATCAAATACTTGGCTGGAAAGTGTCAGCGGTAATGAGTATTAAGCCAATTGCACAATTTGTCGGCGAGTGTTCTCTGTTTTATAATCACCTCAATTTTTTGATTGATAACGTTAGATTTTATATGCTGCCTATTAAGAAATAATGTACATTAATTATGTTATGGTATGATTTGTTTATTAAGGTTAAGTTGTACAGTCAGACACATAAGCATTACTTTAATAAGAGATATATAAAAAGAGAGATATATTTAATACATATTTAATCAAAATATAGTACCTATGTGAATAAAGTAAACAAGTATTTGTTATGCTTATCCAATTTAAATAATTTCATCATTCAATACTATAGAATTAACAATAGACTATTTATAAATAAATACATAAATATATAAAAATGTTGTAGATATTATGTCATTTACAGTTATTTAGGTGCGGTTTCACTGTTTGGTGTTACAATGACAAATATTTTAGCCAAAATCTTTGTTCACAACACTCTATAAAATTACTCGAGTTAATTAGCAATTTCTTATCCTACTGTTTATTATTGTCATAGCTGTGTATTCAATATAAGTTGTGATAGTGAGAGACTGAGTGCATCTGTTCACACTGATTTCAATAGCAGATATCTTATTATAATGTCCATTGGTATCAATCTTAATATTTTTATGAAAACATGTTTTAAGTTACGATATACCACCACTGGCATGCCATCGCGACTGTGGTCATCGTGGCTGCCCCCGCTGTGGCAGGCGTCCCTTATTTTTCTGTATTGAAGGTAGCAACCCTAATTTTAAGGGCTGTCTCAATCGCAAAATCCTTGCAGTGCACTGAAATGTTTGCTCTCTAAAAAGTCCCACAATGCACTGTGAAAACCAGGGCACATCAGTGCTCACTATGTTCCCTTTAACGGACGTTCTAAAGCACAAAACATAAATCACATGAGCCAACTCACTACACAAAAAGATACGCGATAGATACAAACCATTATTTAACTATATTTCAACATAAACATACATCGCTAGACAGGTAATGAACATAATCTAGCTAACATTTATGATTTATTCATGGCTGAAATGCTGTATATGCATCACACAAAGAATTTACCATAATGCACTTTAAAGGGGTGGTTGATTGTGATTTCACTTTTTTACTTTACTTTTCACTTTACTTCTTTCACTTTTTTAGTGTGTAATGTTGCTTTTAGGGCATAAATAACATCTGCAAAATATCCAACTCCAGTTCTTTGAACCATGTAAGACTAAACACTTACTGACAATCCTCATTTTGGCTGCATGAGATTCTCCAGCTTTGTTGTTGTTGAGCAACCGAAACGCAAGCTGTTAAAGCTCCGCCCTCTTTTGGAAAGTACATTTGCACTTAAAGGGACACACACAAAAAAGGTGTGTTTTTCTCACACCCAAACAGGGCAAATTTGACAAGCTATAATAAAAAAATGTGGGGGATTTTGAGCTGAAACTTCACAGACACATTCTGGGGACACCAGAGACTTATATTACATAAAAGGGCCATTATAGGTCCCCTTTAAGTAACATTAAAACATAATGTCAGAAAGAATGATGTTGCACAATGAGGATGTTGTCATGTCACTGTCAGTGAGCCAGGGTCCTTTCTGTCCTTATCAGAGCCTGAGCTGATTGGGATGTGGAAGTTACTCTCAAAAAAGGAGTCAGGTGAATGTGAGCTTACAGGAATGGGGTTTAAGTGCATTCAATGTTTGGAGAAGTCCTGCATACGTCACCGGAGAGAAGTCTGGTGTTTTCACCAGAAGATCTAGTTATGAAATTTTGATTAAACATCATTCCAAAAAGAAAGAAAAAAGAAATGTACATGAATTAATTGTTCACAATAAGACCTATAATATGCATTTGGAAGATAGATAGGATGAGTTTTCATTTCATGTTGACTTCAAGGGCTTTTTGAGATTTACTTATGGGGCTGTGGGGGTATATAAGGCAAAAAAAAAAAGATTGGGAAATACCGGCTTTTCTTTATTGAAGAATAGTTTGAAATCCCTTTGAGAAAATGAATGAGGAAAAATACTTCAAGAACCAAGGCTGCTGAAAAAGTGGGCGGTCACTGTTGAGCTCTATTGCATTAGAAATGAGCTGGGAGATGTAGAGCAACAGAGAGAAAGAGAGCAGGGCAGTATGTTCATTTTCTGAGAATTGTGGGAGAATGTCTGGAAGGATCCAATGCAATTTTTATGCATGCCAGATTCATTGTGTGTTGTATTAGATAGTATGCGTGCATGTGTGTGCTCATTTCACACAAAAGATAACGCACGTTCAGGCATGACAGACCTGGCAATAGCATTTCAGATCATCTTTTGTCTGAACGGAAATGGCATTGATCTGATAAAAAGTGCAATTTAACTAACCTTTCTATCTGTCCTTTTCTTTCGGTAAATGGCAGCTGTGTTACTGCATGCGCGTGCAGAGTTTGTTCGCATATCAGCATCTGTCTCTGTCTTTGTGATGACAGTGGAGACTCTCATCTCGCTCCTGCTTATTGATTTTTCCCTTCCCATGTTGACATTGATGTTGTGAAATGAGGTTTGGCTCTGTGAAATGTTACTGTGTTTAGCCCTGTGTCTTTTTCTCGTTCACTGTTGTTTCCTCCTTTCTCTCTAATGAATATTTTCCAGCTATAAAGTGTAACAGCCAGACATCAACTCGATTTGAGTGTGTTTATGAGATTATTTGTATGGTCCAATTCCATAGAAACTCTGTGAGCTCATCATTGTAAATAAAAAACAGATCATTAAAGGGTAAAGTGATTACAGCTTCACGGGAAACTTTATGACATTATCGCCTAAATGTCGCTGCACGTTTGTAGATGTGTTCGTCGGAGCGTGTTTATAAATGTGTTCATCCATCTGGCCCTTGTGTTTTGGTTTATTATGTGAAGCTAGTCATGCATAGCCAGACGTTTGGCTATAAGTGTGTAGTCGGGTCCAAAATTTATTCTTTGGAAGACTGATGTTCTTTCTTAGCATATATATATATATACAGCTATGGAAAAAATTAAGAGACCATTCCAAGTACAGAAATCAATGTTAAGTGGTCTCCTAATCTTTTCCATAGCTGTATATACACTGCCCAGCCAGAAAAAAAGGACACTGTTTGGACCATTATTGCAGTGATCATTATGTTTCTAGCATGTTATATATTTGGCAACAGTTCTTCTAACCCTAATTGATGGAGTGTGTAGCTTTTCATTTCTTAAACAACCATGTAGGAAGACGTATCATGGCCATATTCCAGGATGACAATGTCAAGATTCATCAGACTCAATCTGTGAAAGAATAATTGAAGAATCATGTTCACACATGAATTGGCACCTCTGAACCGAGACCTTAAATTCATTGAAAGTCTTTGGGATGTGCCGGAGGAGACTTTACAGAGTGCTCACCTCTCGCATTGTCAATACAAGATCTTGACCAAGAATTGATGCACCTCTTGATGGAAATAAATGTTTTATAATTTTAAATATATATAAAATCACTGTTCAGTATGTACCTCAGTTTTGGGGTCACGGTTCAGTACGATTTCGGTGCAATAGGAAAAACGGTCACACTTTAGTTTAGGGTCCAATTCTCATTTCTCACGATTTTCTTAACTATTAACTATGAATTTGCCTCAATAAACCCGTAATTACTGCTTATTAATAGTCAGTAAGGTAGTTGTTAAGTTTAGGTAGGTTTATGGGATGTAGAATATGGTCATGCAGAATAATGCATTAATATCTGCTTTATAAGTACTAATTAAACAGCCAATATCCTAGCAATATGCAAGCTAATAAGCAACTAGTTAATAGTGAGAATTGGACCCTAAATTAAAGTGACCAGACAAAGGAACAAATCCACAATGCTAGGTTTCTTTTCATTTATTTTGAGCAGACAGTAGTGCAAATCACAGTTTGTTCCAAATAGAGTGGCATTTAGTCCCCTAGTTGGTACAGTACAGCCTCCTTTAGTGTCTTTAGAGCCTTTCAAAGTATTCTCCTAAGTCCTTGAGCACAGAAAGATGCATTCTATGCGTGTGCACTATCTAGTGGACTTTGTTTTCAGACGCTCAAGTCATTCGCACATGCGCTGTTCTTCTTCTGCTCTTTTTCCTGTTGTGGCGGTTAGCAAACAATGTTGCATTACCGCGCACACCCCCTTCTGGATTGGAGTGTGGATCGCCTATGACTGACTGTATTTATCATCTAATTGCATGAACCGAACCATAAAGTCCGTACCGTTCAGTTACAGTTCGGGATAAATACATGTACTGTTACACCCCTAATATTTATATATATACACACTTATATATATATATATATATATATATATATATATATATATATATATACTTAACACTTAAACATATATGATTGTCTGAGAGGCCTTTGGAGTGCTTATTTTTCATTAGTATCAGCACAGGGACTGTTTTCCTTTTCACCATCTCCGATATCATTATTTGTCATTGACCCGTAAATGTTTTTTCATGCTAATTTGAATACATTTCAGGTGCTGCCAGATTTCTCTGTTAAACTCAGCAGTCCAGTAGCGGAAGTGAAATGTCTCATTGAATCACTGCATGATTCCTGTCACTCATTTGGACTCAATGAGATATTTAGACACGTTTTTTTTCATGTTTTCTGAGAATTGTCCTGTTGGGCCCCAATTTTCTTCCACAGTTGAGCAGAATTCTTGCTGGGCTGGATTTTACCTTCACAGTCAACATGAAATAGAATTAGACTCTATTCACCTTTTTAATATATATTCCAGGCAGAATTTATCAGTGCATGTGATTCCAAAGAAAAATGTTTGGAGTAATCATAATTATATGATTTTAAGACTCATAAGGTAGGCTTTCTAAGATCTTGCCAGCAGTTAAGTAATGGATAGAAGAACCATCTGGATGTACATTATTCCACTTATTACACGCCTAAGTAAATAATCAGACACAAATTATTGATTTGAATATCACATTAAACGCAAACCATCTGCAAAGTAAAACAGTTCCTAGGAAGTAGCTTTGAGATGAAGTTCAAACAAGGCAGACATTTAAGGGATATTGTACAGTCGTATCACTTATTACACAGCTTTTCGCTACATAAATAATGATGGGGACATGAAATATTGATTTGAACAGAAACTGTTTTAAAGTCTTACTATTGATCTTACTAGATCTACTATTAGTTATTGATCTTATCTGTAGATTTACTATTAATACTGAAGCTGTTTCAGTTTCATTTTACAGTATATAAAGTCAATAACTGAGGCGCAAGATGGCACCAAATGCATTTGAATGAAATAGGAGGATGTGTCTGCGTTGTGATATGAAGGACATGAAAGCACTTGCGCTTGCCTCAAAAACTGGGATGAGCCGCCATTATACAGCATTGCTGTTGACGATGGTCATTAATGGGGATAGCTGACCTCGAAATGCCAGTTAATGTTAATCTAATAGCATATGATGATAGATATAAAAGCAAATTATAATTGAGATACTTTTAAAGGTGAACTTAAACTTTAAACTCAACCTTCATATCTTTTGGTCAGTAAATCTCCTACAATGTATTTGCCAGTGGTTTTTCAGAATCATCCACTTCCAGGCCCCAATCAAGTAGTTTCTCTTGTTGAATTTCATGAGTTTCATGTTGACTTTTCTAGACTCCATGCAAACCATTTACATGATTTGCGATACTCCACTTGAAAACCATGCAAATTTGTTTAATTAAGCAGGCAAAATGTTCTGTTTGCAAGACATGTACACTTGTGTCTGAAGAATCAAAAGTACATTTTCGACTCTTTATCACTCTTTTCAGTTGGGCATGCTTTTCACCAAGCTGCTAAAAATTTTTGACACAATTATTTCCACCAGTCAGTGTGAATGGAACAATTGTGTTTACCATATTTTAATTATTTTGGTGCATATTTTTTTCGATGACAATTATAGGGTCAATTCAGCATCAGAGGTCTCTCTTTATCCATAATCTGCTCTTCTCGAAGGTCTTTGGGAGCTTATTATAATCTTCAGTGTTCTTGTATATCGTGAGCTTCAGCAGATTTGGAACACTGACGGGATGCGTTACTGGACGCGTCTGTATCTGATGCAGGCAAGCATGTCTCTTCCCAGGATCAAACCAAGCACACTCATTAGGAACGAGATAAAGCTAATTACTATCAATACACTGAAGTATTTATGGAAATGAGTCACTGCAATTAGCCAGCTATACACAAATGAAGAGAATCAGAGGCTTAGTTAGAAAAGTCAATTCACATTCAAACAATCTGAGAGGAAACCTATTTCAAGCTCTAATTAGTAAAAAAGCGATTGTGGCACACATATGTGATTCATATGCGTTAATCCATAGATAGGCTGTAGGCTTTCTGCAGGAATACATATAAATAATGAACGAAGCCATTGCCATTGGAAATGGGCTTTTCTTTTAAAAGAACCTGTGTCTCAAATGAAGTATACCCATCACTGTGTGCTTCAAATACACTCTTTTCATATATACACTCTTATCTATGGCTCTATGAAGAAACTTTGACATCCATGGATCCTTTTCATTGCACAAAATGTTTTTTTATAGTGCAAAAAGGTTCTTTAGGTTATTAAAATGTTCTTTACACTAAGAAAAATTGGTTCTTTTAAAAACTGTTCACTTAAAGGCTCTTTGGGGGACCAAAAATGGTTCTTTTATGGCATCACTATGAATAATAATAATAAAAATATTATTTTATTTTATTTATTTTTTTATTTATTTATTTATTTATTTATTTTAATTATTAAAATGTCAATGCCAAGATGCTAGAGTGTTGTGGGTGGTTGTTGTAGTGTTGCTAGGCAGTTGCTAGGATGCAATGGGTAGTTTGGGTAAGAAATTTAGGTTGCGCTTTATTTTACAGTACATGCACTTTCGTGTACTTACTTAGCTAAGAAAGCACTGGTTAATATAAGGTAACTACATGGGTTAAGGTTAGGTTTAGGGGTAGGTTCAGGGTTAGTACATAGTTATTAACCAGTTATTGTAAATTCTATAATAAGTACATAGTATATGTACATGTGGAACAGGACTGTAAAATAAAGTGCTACCGAAATGCTTCTTGAGCAGCGAATCAGAATGATTTCTGAAGGATCATGTGACACTAAAGGGGTAATTATGCTGAAAATTCAGCTTTGTCATCACAACTATAAATGACATTTTAAAATAATTAAATATAAAAAATAAATTAAATTATATTTCACGATATTACTGTATTTTTGATCAAATAAATGCAGCTGTGAGCTCTTGAATGGTAGTGTAATTAAGTTCTGATGGATAAAAGGATTGTGACTAACAAGAATAAATTGCAGCAAACGCTGAAAATACTCACACACACACAAAAGACAGATGACTGTGCATGATAAAACACTCTTTGTGCTGATCAGGATGGACCAATCGGGCTGTTTCCTGAGTAGGTGAACAGGAAATGCATTATTTCTGCTTTACTCTCATCTCTTTAATGCCATCTGTCTGGCTTCTACTTAACTGGAGTGCTAAGACCCACAATGGACCTAGTCCAAGTTCTGCTATCATTTGGATATTATTTACTGATAAGCATCTGCCGCAGATGAAGCTTTTTCCATTTAAAAAGCACATTTAATACTCACATCACCTTTAATGTCTCTGACTGCGTATTTGTGGCACAGAATGCAATTGTTTATGCATTTTCATCGCTCTGAATTAATTCACTTGTTTCCCTTTCTGCATCCAGTGTATCAGTCCTCGATTTGATGAAGATTAAATTGAGTGTGTGAGATTATATTGAATGCCTTAAGCAAACTAATGTGTGAACTGATTTGCTGGGGAAGATTGTTCTCTCTGGCTGCTGGCAGACGCTTCAGCATTCATTTCCTTAGTTTATTTTTACTAAAGACAGAAAGTCTCACAATACATGAGAGTCTTAGTACAGTCACAGTGTACCAGACCTAATGATCACATACTGTTTGGTGTCAGTAAGGTTTTTTAATATTTTTGAATATTCTCACCAATTCTGCATTTATTTGATCCAAAATACAGTAAAAACAATAATATTGTGAAATATATTACAATTTAAAATAGCTGTTTTCTATGTTTCTAAATGTAATTTATTCCTTTAATGAATTTTCAGCATCATTAACTCCAGTCTTCAGTGTCACATGATCCTTCAGAAATCATTCTAATATGATGATTTGCTGCTCAAGAAACATTTCTTATCATTATCAAAACAGTTGTGCTGCTTAAAAGTTTTGTGGAAACCATGACGTTTTTTTTTTTCTTTTCTTTTGTCAATAGAAAGTTCAAAACAGAACAAACATTTGAACTGCATTTATTTGAAAAATAAATCTTTTGTAACATTATAAATGTCTTTACTACGGAAGAGGATTAGGGCCAAGCAATAATAAAAAAATAAAACCATCTCGAGATTAAAGTTGTTAAATTTCGAGAAAAAACTCATTAAATTTCGAGAAAAAGGTTGAGATAAAATGTTGAGAATGAACTCATTAAATTACTCATAAAGATCTCATAATCTAACGACTTTTTTCTCATAATTTAATGACTTTATTCTCAGCATTTTATCTTGACTTTTTTCTCTAAATTTAACGATTTTTTTCTCGTAATTTAACGAGTTTATTCTCAACATTTTATCTCGACTTTTTTCTTGAAATTTAACGAGTTTTTTCTCATAATTTAATGAGTTTATTCTCAACATTTTATTTCGACTTTTTTCTCGAAATTTAACAACTTTAATCTCAAGATGGTTTTATTTTTTTATTATTGCTTGGCCCTAATCCTCTTCCATACTTTACTGGCTCAATTTAATCCATCCTTGCTGAATAAAAGTATTCATTTCTTTAAAAAAAAAATCTTATTGACTGCAACACTTTTGAACAGTAGTTATGGAACACTTTTAGATATTCTTTTCTTTTTATTTCTTTCTTTCTTTCCACCGTGTCTTGCACTCTTGGAGGTAAATTCTCTTCTCTACTATTATCATCGTGGTGTATTGGAGCCCAAAGCACCGGCCCGCCTGAATGAGACCAGAATAATTCAATCAGATTGGCTGAGATCTCATTTCAGGCTGTTTGCAGGCCGCTAAGCACAGGCTTTGCTTCTGTCAGAATTCCACACAATGCCTTGGGACTGGTGATTGACAGCTCTCAGGTTCTTTCAGGTATAGAGTTCATCATTACATTACATTTTTCCTGGAAGTTCTGGCCGTTTTTCCGTTGCGCCTCCGTTGCTTTTTGCATTACCCTATTACTGCCGATGTATTTGGGTGAGTTCATCCGTGTGTACACATATGTGAAAATGTCGATGCTTTTACTGATTGCTTGAACAGTCCTCGCGGAGCAAGGTGAGGTTAAGTGCCTGACTCGAGGGCAACTCGCATCTGGGATTCAGGGTCACCCCGGGGACAGTATAAAAGGGGAGAAGATGGAGCTCTGGTTGAAAAAGAAACGGAAAAAGAAGAGATAATTGTCTTATGTGCATTCATTTATGTGCATTAATTGGACCTGGAAAATACAGGTTTTTTTGTTGTTGTTGGTTTTTTTACATGATTTGCGATACTTTTTTATTGCTAATGAGAAAAATGTTATTGAAACATAATCTTAACAAACATTTTTTTGGACATTGCTTATTATTTTTTTGCCTGTTAACAAACAGAAAATAGTTGTCCAGAGTTTTTTTAGCTCTTTTTTTTAGTTTTTCTTTTAACGCTTTTTGTTGTGCTTTAAAAGGTTTTTTTTCAGAGACACATTTTTTAAAGTCAACATGAAATTAAATTCATTGTTTATTTTCTAAATGCATTTTATTTTTAACAGTTGTGAATAATTCATCTGTGCATGTTTAATTTAAATTTTTTTAGCTTCCATCCAATCAACAACTGATGGATAGAAACAAGTCCCTGTCTTATACATTTAAGATTTTTTGGTGATTTTGCCTTTATTATGACTGGACAGTAAGTTGACAGGAAGTGAAGTTGGAGAGAGAGAGGGGGACGGGATCGGGAAAGGTCCACGAGCCGGGACTAGAGTGCAACTGCGCTATATGGCAGAGCTCTGCCCACTATGCTATTGGCGGCGGCCATTTTTGCTTTTTCATTAATTTATCTCACTCAGATGTAAGTCACTGTACGGATGAATAGGGCAAGGCGATATATCGAATATTAGCGATATTATCATGATAATTGAATAATCAATATAAAATTACAGAATATTGTGAATATTGAATATTGTTGAAAATTAAGATTAATGTGCCAAAGACCGGTACCAATAGGCAATATCACTTCTGCAAAATTATGCATGTGTTCCAGCAAAGTTCCCCATCTGAAAGAGTTTTTAGTGCTAGTGGGAACACAGTGTAGACTTGTGTTCTTAGCTAAAAACTTGTGAAACACTTGCACAATTGACTTCCATTGCATAGTGTAAAATGTAGTATGTGAAATACATTGCTCTAAAGATGCTGTCAGAATACACTTTTTGTATCCATTTTGCACTTTTTATTTCATATTGTTACATTTACGTTAATTTACAGTTTTTCTCAGTCACTTTGGATACATTTCTCAGATCACAACTGAAATTCTGAAAACTACCTCCACATCAACTTGTGCACATCATAAAATCAATTTCTCATTCTGTTGAACAAGTTGCAAATGCTTCAGTACATTCATGCAATTGATTATGTACAGTTTTCTGCTGTTTCATACATTATCAATTGCTAAAGTCATGTTGATCAAAATGTTTTTTACTGGTTCTCTGTTGAATAGTCTTAACCCTCAAAACATCTAGGCATTAGTTCTTTGCATAAGTCATTAAATGCAAAATGGTTGAACTAAAATGGTTGTCATAATGCGTCAAGTATTTTTTTTATACATTTCTATTAGAATTTTTTGTAAATGTGTCCTCCTGAATTGATGACTTGCGCTGGTGAATCTTGAATTTCACTAACGTCAAGCGTTAACTAATGATCATGAACCTTCAATTGGAAAGCATACTGCATAGACAGAGCACAACACAGAGTTACAATTTCTTATAATGGAAGAACAATAAAGAAAGCAGTCGGGAAGAAGAGGAGTAGGGATGCGTGGTGGAAGGGTAGGGAGGCAAAACAGAGGAAGAGGTAGATAAGGCAAAAGATGTAGACACGTTTCTGATGAAATAAGGACCACTATTGTTTACCATGTAACATGCAGCCGAATGTTGGGAGAACAATCATTCTTTAATCATTCAATCATTTCATAGAACAGGTATGTATTTCAACAATAATACTTCATATATATAACATAATACTTCACTGTAATACTTCATACTTCATTTTATAGTAGCATTTTTACACTTACAGTAACAACTTGCATTTTACAGTATGTAGTAAATACACTTCATACAGATACATATATCACACAAACACACATTAACATGCATACATATATACACTGTATGTATATATAGTCTTGTCTTCATATATCGCAATGACATTGTACAGTCATTTGTTGACAGACCAACAGTAAAAGTGTAACTGTGAATCCTGTCCACTTTCTTACAACCAATATCCCATATACAGTAAATGTGTCAATTTGTACTGTTGAAATTGATATATGCCATACAGAAAAAGTGCAGTCTTGTGCCTTTTCAATCATTGTCATCAAAACATATCTGAAAATACTGACAGAGTACACTGATATATTGACATTTTGACTATCTTGTTTGTGAACAGTGACACAAGGACATGTCATTTTAGTGGCACTGATATGTTCATTGATATAAATACTTATTTTTGAGAGATGAACAAAGGATTTTGATCAAGTTACAGACTTTTGCAGGTAGTCCATTGTTTGGTGCTGTTACGAGTTGTTTGGAGAAATGAACTTACTGGTTTGCAATGTTAGGAATTGTTTGAGAAATGTATAAAGAGGGGGCAAATAAAATCACCCTTTTAAATTTTTCTAGAACTAAGGCAAAAATATCAAGATATATATCAGTTATCATCAAATTTGAAAAGATTAAGATATCAAATTGTTGGTACATCGCTCAGTTTATCCGTCAGGACATTACAAGGATCGTAGCACATTTTGTATAAGGATTTGTAGCACAGTTATATACCTGGAGGTAATTATCTTAGCATTGCCATCAGCATTCTCATAGTTGTTTAACTATAGGATATGCTAATTTACCAGGCGAATTGGCTTGCTCAGGTCATTTTTATATACTTATAGATCATCTATATTTATTATTGAAAGCATGTGTCTAATTATTAAGAGCTTCCATAAAGGGATACTCCACCCAAAAATGAAAATTCTGTGATCATTCACTCTAACTCATGTTGTTCCAAACGTAAATGAATTTCTTTCTTACATGGAACATGAACAACAAAGATATTTTGAAGAATGTTGAGAACTGAACAACATTAGAGCATATTGACTTCCATTGTATTGAGGGGGAAAAAAACCCCAGACATTTCTCAAAATATCTTCTTTTTTATTTCAGGGTGAAGTATCCCTTTTAGACAGACTAGTCATTCAGACAAGCCAAATCTGCTGTAGCACAGGTGAATGTGTGCTTGTTTTTGCACGTGATTGTGAGTGTTTACATGCACGTGGGATGTAATTGGGAGTGCGTTGATAAACGGTCCAGCCGGCCCAGTTTGCTCTGAAAGGTCATGACCTGAAAGTGCAATTCTGGTATTACTCAGAATGCACCACAAAGAACAGATCTAAAGTGCTCTGAGATGGATGGAATTAAAAATTGAGGCAAATCTGCCTCCCAGAGTGCTTTGCACTACTTTGGTTTCTTTGAATGCTCTTGAATAGTGCAAACAGCTCGTGACTGGTGCACGTCTCAGCGTGCTTTTACAATGTCTGTGCTGTGCCACAGGTCTCAGAAATAAACATCCTGTTGGGTTTTTGATCTCTGGATCACTCCCTCTCTAACCAATGTAGCTCTCTTTCTTTTTTTTTAGTATATGCTTCAAAATTTTGAGAGCACAAATGCAGAGAATTTACATGACATGGTTTGACGTTTATAATATTCACATTTGTGTACGTAGGGGGGGTCACAGTAGGAGCCCTATTTATTTGAAAACTTGGGTTTTCTAGCACCGTATGTGCTTCATAAAAACCCTGCTCATCCGCTTCCTTTCTTTCATGGTGTTATTTATGACTTTAAACTCTGGTGTTAATTTTATTATTTAAATTTTTATGATAATTACATTCGTGCAGCTCTGTGTTAGTGCCATTTTGGAGTTGTACAGGCAGAGCCTCACTGTGCTAGTGTAAATCTGGAGGCATCTGGGGAAATCTTTTGGACACTTGAATAATTCCTTTGGCTGAAAGAACTTTTCTGGATAATAAAATTAAAAATCTTAAAATACATCTTGTTAACCATTAAAATCTTTCAGTTATTATCTTTTATATTGTATATTATATATCACTATATGATCAAAGCTACTAATGATCAATTTAAATATATTTGAATATTAAATGTAATTTATTCCTAATGCAAAGCTTAATTTTTTAGCATCAGTGTCACATGATGCTTCAGAAATCATTCTAATATGATGATTTTCTGCTCAAGAAACAATTCTGATTCTATGTTAAAAACTGTTGTGCTGCTGAATATGTTTGTAGAAATTGTGATAATTTCAGGATTCTTTGAGTAGAAAGTTCAAAAGAAGAAATCTTTTGTAACATAAATGACTTTACTGTCACTTTTGATCAATTTATTGCAGTCTTGCTAAATAAAAGTATAAATTTCTTTCAAAAAATAAAATCTTACTGACCCCACTTAAAGTATTTTTTTTTTCATTTATAAAAACATATTTCAATATAAAGTTAATAAAATATACAGTGGCCCCAAAGAGTATTTAGACATTTAATACCCTAATGTTTAAACGTCATTGAATTATATAGCAAAATATCAAACCATGAGGCATTTATTTTTAAAAAAAGATTTAAGCATGATTTATAAAAAATTAGATATAGGCTACTACACAAATTCGAAGACAAAATGTATTTGGACACTTTCTAAAGTGTCAAACGGGAAGTTAGTTTTAATATCATTTCTTTTTGCAGAAGCCACTTAAGGCCCGTTCACACCAAGAACGATAACTATATTTGCATCCACACAATGAACGATAACGGTCTGTTTATTCTAAGCTCACGCGCTGCGGTTTTAAAGTGTGTACAACATTTTGCAATTCTTGTTGCATTTACACGGCTTTAACCAGCAGATGTCCTCAGCATGCTGTGTTTCGAGAGAATAGCTAGTGTAATCGATCTAATCTAACAGTGAATTTAGCTGATGAAGTCAATATAGTGGAACAAAAAAAAAGTCTTTTTCACTCTAACTTCAAAGGAAGCAAGACAATGTTGTCGAAACTAGCACTGGATAGCTAAGGTAATTTTATTTTACATAATTTGCTAGCCTGGCATACTGATCTCATCGTTAATATTTCTCACCATTTATTCCGAGTGTGACCGATTGTTTTCCATATATTCATTTTCTTTAAAGTATCCTTGAAAAGGGGGTTTGACTTGTTAAACAGTAGTGGCTTTTTCTGGACCTCAGTGATTAACTTCTCCGCAATGTCATCTGCCATTTTAAATGCGTGTGCCCTTCAATTAGAACAGATTCTGATTGGCTGTCAGTGTTTTATCATTCAACAGCTGAAAAAAAAATCGTTCTGAAAGCGATCCCAATGATATCGTTTCTCTATATCATTAATATCGTTATAGCTCTGGTGTGGACACTGCTATTCTTTTATATTTGTACAGATTTTTAGAACTATATCTTTATCGTTATCTTTATAGTTATCGTTCTTAGTGTGAACGGGCTTTTAATATTGAATATTTTGATTGTACTGTGATGGCAAAGTGTGTTAAAGTGTCCAAAGGCTACTATATACTACTTTGCAGTGCTTCCCACAGGTTTGAAATATACTTGCGGTGGTAGCCGAGTGAAAAATCCTCCTATTACCCACGGCACAAAAATCTACTACATGTGACAAACAAACAATGTGTGATTTTTAACAGTATTGTTATTTGTTGAAATTAGTTTTAATTAAATAACATATTACATTTAATTACATACTAATATTATGCATTGTAAATTATGCAAAATTACAGTATTTAAATGGTTCACCTTTTCCTATGTTCTCCTTGCTGTCATATAGTCTCTCTCTCAGTAAATGGGACACAGATTTTACTAGTAAAATTTATAAAATGAATAATATATGTGTCAAATAATGTTCTTAGTCTTTTCTTTCTGTGGGGGAGACTACAATAATTTACTATGAATTAAATGGAAATCAAATTAAATGCAATTTATAGTGTAATCAAAAAAGAAAAAAACTTAGCATGTGACTTTTAATTATAAACAAGCCCGAAATACACCGGGACTCTTATTTTGAAATGTCTGTACTATTGCAGGCTGATCCTTCAGATTCTAACAATCATCTAAAACATTTTATATAAAGGCCATAAAGTAGACACTGTAATAATTCATCAACTTGAGTTCATTAGCAATCGCTTGGCATAAATCTGCGCTTTTCATTGATTGAGAATCACTTTGAAGCAGTCTGTTGTGCGAGCCTGTAGAAAGCACTTTGCAAAATTCAGCTCCCGATTGAATGTTAGCGGGAGTAAACAGTTCTGACGCACACATAACGAGCAGGTACGAAACGACTAGTTAATCGATCGCGGATGGTTTCATTATCTTGCGCAGATGTAAAAGTATAAGAGGATAAAAATAATAAAAGCAAAAATGTGTCTCCGAATATAATTGGGCGGCCGTTATTATACCTGGGCGGCCCGCCCAAGTAAAGTCTATGTGTGGGAAGCACTGCTTTGTATTTTCTGCATTGGAGTAATGATTACTTATGATTGTAGATCTCTGATTACATACATCAGAAATGCTTTTTAATCAGGCGTTATAAACAAGAGAAAGGTTGGATGTTATGAGGAGAGAACTATAGCGTTTGAATTCTGTGTGGTCACTCTTTTCCCTCTTTTCCGTCCGTATGTCCGCAGGAAATGATTTCGATAAGAGTCAGGCTGAGCGGGTGATAAGCTGAACGCTTGGCACACCACAAAATGTCTTCACCAGGGGAAATGAATGGCAGCTCCCAAAGGGACTGTTTGTATTTTTTTTTTTTTTCTTAGCTCTATTTGTTGACGGAAATTCCAAGCTTCATGACTGGCTTCTATTCTGTCGATCAGTCCGTGGTATGTATGGAGATGATTCCTCAGCAGGACATTTTAGAGGTTCAGGTGCCACATATGCAAAGACGACAGAATGAGTGCATGGAAAAAAATAAAAATGAATGCAGCGGCAAGCCACAAACACAAAGCTGGGAATTTTACACGCACACATTTTTTTTTTTCTTTGTGGTCGTCTGGCTTTGTTTCCTAAATCCTCTCCCAGGCAGGAGTGCAAGGCCTTCAGTGCCAACTGGCTTTTTATCTTGTGACATTTATTTCTTTTCTCTCCCTTCCCTTCCTTTTTTTTCTTTTTTGTTTTTCCGTGAGGCACAGCAGCTGTGCCGGTACAGATGGGCCGAGAGCAGCACACCTCGTTGTAATAACACTATCTACTTCCACATAAACAGACTAACAAATGTCAGCAGCTTGGCTAACCATGTGAGCATGGCAACCTTTTCAGTGGCGGGAAGAAGAAGGTTTTTGCCTGTGATGTGATTGCGGTCTGTGTGTGGGGGGGGTGAGTGGAAGGGGAGATTGACAGTCTAACAGATGTTCCTCATTGGCTCTCTGGCTGACGGTGTGCGGTGGGTAAGACATATACAGGTCACGGGCGTGAGGCAGGCAAAGGCTGCTGGGTTAATTCGCCATGTGTGTCTCTCCCCCTCTAGCATCAGTTATGTGTTTTTTTTATTTTTTATTTCTGTATTGCACATATGTCTCCATCTTCTTCTAATAGCCTTGTTTAACTGACTAGGTTTACATGATTCCCATTAATGCGAATCAGTTTAGTCTGTTTCAGGATTCCAGATGTGCCTTTAATATGTAACCGAAAGATATTACTGAATGCAAAAATGTTTTTTACATTTTTTTTTTTGTTTGTTTTTTTTGTTTTTTTTTATAAAATTATAAAATTATAAAATACTGTACTGTGAAAGTCTACCTGGAAAATCACACTGTAAAACTCAATAAGTTTAGTACACTCAAAACAATTTTTTTAAGTAAGTAGAACTAACAGAACCCCCTGTAAATCCCAACATAACACAACATTAAAAACTTATGTCTCCCTATAATCTTGTACAAAAACACACAAAATAACACCTAATTTCAACATTTATTTTCCTTGTACAGTCTGAAGTAAAGCATGCTGGGAATTAGAAATATGCTGCAACTCAATCATATTAAGTTCAGCTTACTACAATCAAATATTGAGTTTTTTTTTTTTTTCTATTAAATACAATGAACTTTCATTTCATTTAATTAATTTCCCTGTTGGTTTTACAGTGCACTTAAATGATGATTGGAGAAAGACTTACTTTTGCACAGAATTCTGTTGTGAACTCAAAATCCTTACCATACTGCTTGATTTTTAAACTAATGCATTTTGATGTTTGCATCACATAACCATCTGCATATGTGTGGCTTTTCTGATGTAGTAAACTTGCTCATTATCTCACCTGGTACAGCATTGCACTATACTGTAGCCCTAGTCTTGCAAAACACAAGTCATGATATAAAAGCTCAAAGGCTTGTAGAAGCAAGCTAAATGGGTTGGTTGCATCGGAAAATGTGTTTTCATCTCACATGTGCTTTCGTTACTGTCAGTTAGGTTTAGGGTATGTGGCATGTTATTTTTAAATGCGATTCAGCATTAACTTTTTTGCATCATTCACTGGATATTTATGAACTGTTATGAAACATACAACAACCAACATTATATATGTTGCCAGATTCACATATATCTGTTTTGGATAAAACTGAATGCGCTTTTAGTGCTGCTTACTGGACATTTCACTTTGAAAGTTTTGTGAAACATGCTAATTAATTGTTTAAACATGTTAACTGTTTAAACTATAAATTACCTTACCACGCATGATAAAAAACTGTACATGTTTTAACATTGCATTATAGATAGGATAATTTAATTGTAAAATACTGTGATATTTACGTTTTTTGTAAGTAAAAACTATGAATTAAGTCCTTGCGTGACACATCATGTATAACTAAATAATTTTGTGTATTCCCATTTTTGTTGTCCTATATATAGATGCATACTATATCACACAAGAGTAATTTGCATTAGGATGTTTTGTGTTATTTGGTTAATGTTTATTGCATTAAAAATAATAAAATAATAATAAAGATAATGTCATGTGTGCTACCTTTGTTTGTATGACCCTGTGCACTGTCTATGTGTATTGGTGTTATTCATGTTTTATGAACAGGCCACTTGCGATGAACTATTTTTCCACCTGTAATTTTATGGTGGTTATCAGTAGATTTTAAGGTAAAAAGTGTTGATAGTTCAAGTGGCCTGGTATGTTAACATTAAATCATTCAATAAACTATATGATTATAAGTTTTAAAATATACAGGCACCAAAGTATGCCACCCCTTAATACCTGAAACAGTGAATTTCTGGCAATCACAGCTGCCGTTTTTACAGAACATAATTTGTGTCAAACTTGTCAGAACTATTGTCATAGTTCATTGTTTGTCATTATAAAGTGATTTTGATTGTTCAAAAGGTGCTATATAAATAAATAAAATAAAAAATTATTATTATTATTAAGAACTGTAAAAGAACGAGACTGTCTGGCTGACATGCAAGTGACCAATAACAGTTCCTGTTGTTTTTCCCTGTTGTTTAATTATGGGTTTATATGAAATACGTTATACCATCATATTCAAATGTTAAAGAGTAATTATCTAGCGTTTCTGTTGATCAAATAGTAACACCAAGGCCATGGGTTTGATTCCCAAATGTAATTTGAAGCTGATGAAAAATATGTACCTTGAATACAGTTTTAGTTGCTGAATGTAACAAATTATTTAAGATCTGCTCCCTTGCAATTTGCAGGGTCTTATTAGCAGTAGTTCTAGTTTTTCAATTGTAAACCATGGTAAAATAAAAGTTGGTTCGTCAACACTTTTTTTGTATTAGAGAAAAGCAATACTGTAATCAATCACACATAGAAGCTTTCTTATTCCAGCCTCTCTCTCTCGCTCTCTCTCTTTCTAATTTAAGCCCTTTCGTTTTTTTAATCTCTCCCTTGTCAGGAGTCCATTCTGCCACCCTGTTGTTGACATGCCAGATTGTGGTTCAGAAGGCCCCAGTGAATTGTGGGAAAGGTGACCTCTGGTGAATGTCTTTTGTGAACCTCACCTTGCTCTGAGACGATAACACCTAGTGCCATAGAGAAAGAGACAGCATTCGGAAGTGTGTGTGTGTCTGTGTGTGTGCGTGCAAAATCAGAGGAAAAGACTAGAAAGACCCAAATGCAATTCACATTATACCACATCACATTATATGTTTGTTATTTCATTGCTCATAAGTGTTTCTGAACCCACAGAATAAGTATTGACGACTTATTTCATGTAGTCTGGATATTTAAATTCAGTTTCATTTTTTATTTAAGAAACACAGTTTTCACTGTATCTCATAAAATCTGTCAAGAACATTTCCAGAGCCAAGCCACATTCTTCCCCAAAATGAGAAGAAAGAAATTACATTTCCTGTAAAGCAAATTCAGCATTTTTTTCACTTGTCTTTACATTGTGGCATTATTTTATGTCAATTATCAAACATTATCAGTACCTTAATGCAAAAAAATCTCATTCTAAATGTAATTTCACTTTGAAAGTGAAATTTTTGTATCCCTTTAAATGCAAATGAGCTCCTGCTCCCGGCCCACTTTCCAGCTCCTTTAACAGCTCGCGCTTTATTTGCTCAACAACAACAAAGCTGGAGAATCTCACGCAGCCAAAATGAGGATTGTCAGTAACGGTGTTCAGCCTTACATTGTTCAAACCGGAGTCAGACACTGATGAAGAGACTCAGGACTCAACTTTTAGAATGAAACTGGACGTTTCTGAATGGTTAGTGGATAAATTTATGTAGTTGCTGTGGAGTTGATTCAACTCATTGACTAGCATATGCCTCATGTTCATCTTTTGTGAAAATCCAGCGTTGAATTGACCCTCGTTTGTTAAGCAAAACGTCCGACGTAAAATGACGGGATGGTAACAACACTCTACTACAACAACTCTTCCTCTTCTCTAAAGCAGCTCAACATGGCCTCACCCCCTTTGTTGTGTGTTCTCGAGGGCGGGGTTTATGTAAATTTTATGGTTTGTGATGTCACCAACCTGGGAAGAAGCTTGTTGTAGTCCCTACCAGCCGTTTGTTGTAGTCCTTAAAAATGATTTCTGTAAAAGAAAATATCTCCCTTTGCATTTAACTTTGAGCGTTGTAACTTTGCAGATGTTGTTTATGCTCAAACGGCAACATTACACACTAATTAAAGTTAAAAAAGTGAAATCATTATCAAGGACCCCTTGATAATGTCTCTGCATTTCAGTAAAGAGAATGTAGACAATATGCTTAATTTCATGAAAATAATGCAGACCGTTTTAATGGTCCTATTTTCTTTAGGCTAAAAATATATATCTATTTTGGTGAAATGCCACATGAACAAGCTTTAGATTCATCCATATTTATGTGTGGGATTTCACCTAATTGGGTGTTTTTCTTGTGACATCATCAGGCATGTGATGTGGAAAACTGTAGCATTTTCCGACCTGGAGTCTCAGTTAGAGGTCTGGAAAAATGACATTGTGCCTATCTGTAGCAGTCAAGCTTGATTTTCCTCATTATTTCCTCCTTCCTGTAGGAATTAATGAGCTCTGAATCCCACGCCTTCTCATCAGCGGGTAATACAGGCCACCATCAGTAATAGCCAGTTAAATGAGAGCTCTGCGGTCTAGACCGGAGATGATGGACAGACGTGTCACAGGCGAGGTGAAAGTGTTTCCCACAGCTCTGTTGTTTCTGACCGTCAGCACTGAGGCCAACTTTGCAGTGTAAAATAGGGTGAGGATACTTGGAATGGAGGTGGATCTGTCATGTTGTAGTCATATGTCGCCAAACATTAAAGAAAATATAAAACTGATATACTTTATTGCTGGTCGTTTGAAGTTATATGCAGATAGTGAGGGAATAGTGTCTAAAAAAACACATTTAGTGTGTGTGTGTGTGTGTGCGCAGTGCTGAAGGTTGTTGATAAGGTCGAAGCAACCAGGAACATTGTCCTGTGCCTCTGGATCTACAGTGACAGATTAATTAAAAAGGGGTTTCCAAACATGATGGGCCTTGCGATTGCTGTCAGATTCACCAGCGACGCTGCATGTGTTCTGGTCCAGCGTGGTTTCACTAGCATGAACAAACTCATGTGATTAAGCTCTACTTGAGTGGAAGGAACCTTTCAAAGCAAAAACCCTCCTGTCAGAGCAGACTTAGCATTTGAGAACCTCTGACAGGCCTGTCGGGCTTCAGAAGGAGATTTGCCAGGGTAGTTTTTTCCTCTCGTATGCAGTTCCTCTTCTTCTGGTCCTTTTTTTTTTTCTTTGGAGATCAGCAGCAGCCTTTCCTAAAAGTGTTAGGAAGTCAGAAACTAAAAGTAACGACACAACTAACTAACTTAACTACATTTCCAGTAGCTTAACTGTAGCTCAGATGTTTTCATCAGTCCTTTCATCAGCTTTCAGAGTAACAAGCTCATTTCTCTCTCTCTCTCTCTCTCTCTCTCTCTCTCTCTCTCTATATATATATATATATATATATATATATATATATATATATATATATATATATATATATATAGTCAAACCAAAAATCATTCAGACATTTTTTATATTTTTGATATATTTTTACTAGTGGGTGCAGGACACTATAGTTCATTTATGTAAGTGAGGATAGCAAAATAAAGTAAACTGTGACATATTATACCCAAAAATTCTTCATACAGTGGACTAACAGTAAAACTGATAAAAATTTGTAACCAAAAATTATTCAGACACTTTGACCTGACCATGTTTTGCTTAAGTGTTACTTGACATAATTAAGATTGATTTTAAATTTTAACTCTGAGATCTTGTCATATTTTATTACCATTTTTTAAAACTATAGTGAATAAACTGTACACATGAATGAAATGTGTCTGAATACATTTTGGTTTGAATTTTGGCAGAATTAACCATTTTGTGTCTCCAAATAACACACATTTTTGTCAGTTCTGAATTAATCAGTTTTTTTTTTTTTTTAATAAAATGTATTGATTTGAATGATTCAATCATTCACCCAGGGGAACAATCCTTTGTTTCACTCATGAATGAATCAGTGTTGTTGAACGAATCTGTTTAGTGAATGATTCAAATGACTCACTCATGAAGACAGTCACGTTTTATTCAGTGCTATCTTACGACCAATTTGTAGATATTTTATGATGTGGCTAATTCGTATGACCTCACTCGTACGAATTCATATGATTTGTCTAAACTCCCGTAATGGGGACATTCTAAAATGCTTAACGTGAAAAAGGCTTAACGTGGCTTAATGTACTAAGACAGTGATTTTAACAGACCAAACTTACTAAATATCATTATAATAAAGTATACTATGTGCAAAAAATCAGATGAGCCCAGAATATGATCTTAACGCGTTTTATAACACGTTAAGCTTTTTTCTCCCATAGAAAACCATTATAAGAAAGAGCTTAACGTGGCTTAATGTACTAAGACAGTGATTTTAACAGACCAAACTTAGCATAACGTGTTATAAAACACGTTAAGATCATATTTTGGGCTCATCTGATTTTTTGCACATAGTATACTTTATTATAATGATATTTAGTAAGTTTTGTCTGTTAAAATCACTGTCTTAGTACATTTAGCCATGTTAAGCCTTTTTCACGTTAAGCATTTTAGAATGTCCCCAGTAAGGGGAAGGTTTAGGTTTAGGGGTAGATCATTTAACATATTCATACAAATTTGGCAACTCGTAATATATGTAAGATTTAGCAAAAAAATTACCAATTGGTACGAGTGAGGTAAAATACATACGAATTGGGTTGGTTTGAGTTCCTTTGTTTCGCTCCTGAATGAATCAGTGTTGTTGAATGAATCTGTTTAGTGAATGATTCAAATGACTCACTAATGAACACAGTCTCGTTTTATTCAATGCTATCTTACGACCAATTTGCACGTATTTTTGGAGGTGGCTAATTCGTACGAATTCGTAAGACCTCACTCGTATGAATTCATATGATTTGTCTAAACCCGAGTGACGGGTAGGTTTAGGGGCTGAGATAGGGGTAAGTCATTCGTACGTATTCATACAAATTTGGAAACTCGTAAAATCTGTACGATTTAGCAAAAACATATGAATTGGTACGAGTGAGGTAAAATATGCACGAATTAGGTTGGTTTTATTTCTGAATGAAATGTGTGTATGAATGTGTGCAGTATGAACGTAATCCGGATGTAAAACATTCTCCATGTTGTCATTATCATGTGACCTACCATCAGTTGTGGAGCTTCACTAGTCACAAATCCTTTCCCGTGGCCTCATGGGATAGTAAAGTGTCCATCGCTTGCCAGAAGAAATAGGTCATCTGGGTACTTTTTGCCTGCTCTTTTATGAGTACTGTGAATTTGGACACACTAATCTTGTCAGATACTGTTTTACACATACTATACAGGAGGTAAGTATGTGATTTCGGATGAGGCCAGTCATTTGTTTTGTTTCTGAACAAATCAGTGTTGTTGAACTAATCGGTTACATGATTGATTAAAATGACTCACTCATAAAAAAATCACCTTGAACACCCTGAATGTAGTTAGCTGGGTTATTTTTTTTTTGTTTGTTTTCTTGCATTTTTTTAGCAGCCTGCAGTGAAGCTAATTTATGTAGCTTGGATTTTGGAAAATGCCAGTTTCATAGTAGCACCTACATGTTGATTGTACGTCGAATGTTTATGGTAATCATGCCATTGATCTAAACCGAGGCCAGGAAAAAAATAGTGAAATCCAGATAAGTGTAGAGGGTCACTGCTAATCTGAACCCCATCTCTGCACCGCAGTGTGCCCTGACACCAAATCAGAATGGAGTGTGCAGCGTTCAGGCATCTCCAGACAGGTTCCTGCCCACAGCAACGATCTTCCTGCCAATCCACTCTACTGCAGACTCACGGGTCATTTAGTTATACACTCGCTCTCACAAGCAGACAGATCGACGGATGTGACACCCACCTTGTGAGGAGATGTCGAGAGTAAGCGCAGGCGAAAAAAAGTTGAGAGTCTTAGGAATGACAGTTTTGTTTGAGATTCAGGGAGGTACTGTCAAAGGGAATGAACTCCACTTCTGGCAGCCGAGGACTGTAAAAAAAAAAAAAAAAAAACAATAGTTTTTGTGTGTATATACTACACTGAATATATGTTTCTTTAGCTGGACAGTCACAGCTCTGAATCGTGTGTCACGCTGATTTAACCAGGTGCGATGCTGCAAGTTTTCAGTGTCAAGGAATTTTTCTGTCGTACCTTCAAGAATGTGCATCATTCACAATTGAGTTTAGAATGCCTGTTAAAGGATTGGTTCGCTTCAGAATTAAAATTACTCACCCCCATGTCATTCAAGATGTTTATGTCTTTCTTTCTTCAGTCGAAAAGAAATTAAGGTTTTTGAGGAAAACATTCCAGGATTATTCTCCTTATAGTGGACTTCACTGGGGTTCAGCGGGTTGAAGGTCCAAACTGCAGTTTCAGTGCAGCTTCAAAGAGCTCTACATGATCCCAGCCAAGGAATGAGGGTCTTATCTAGCGAAACAATTTATTTCTAAATCTTTTTAATCACAAATGCTCATCTTACACTGCTCTGCAATGTGCCACACATTACGTAATCACGTTGCAAAGGTCACTCGAGACGTAGGTGGAAGTACTGCGGTAGGGCGAAAAACTAATTTTCCCCTCCAACTTCAAAATTGTCTAACATCGTTGTTTTACCTTTTTTTTTGTTGTTTTTTTGGTATGTCTTTGCACGTTCACTTTGTAAACACTTGCTCGGTACTTCCACCTAGGGCTGGGCGATAAAACGATAACGATATGTATCGCGATAGACACGTGATCGATATCAATAAAAAATGTGTTCAATATTTTTTATTCTTCGTCGGAAGAAAACAGAGGTTGCGAATCAAATTTGGTTGCATTAACAAAGGCACTCGCTCTCTGGTAACCTAGCAACATAGGGAGTGACACGCTAACAGCCAATCATGTAACAGTATCAAGTTCGGTTGCGCCATATCGTTGTCTCGTGCTGGGGTGCGTTTCCCAAAGCGAACTATGGTCGCAAGTTCCGTCGTTACCAATAGAGTTCAGTGGGACTTACGACCATAGTTGGTTAACGATGCTTTCGGGAAACGCACCCCTGGTCTGCTGGATTCCTCTTCAGTAACCGGCGACTGATAAGCAGAAAATGAGTGCCGCAGCGAGCGAGGAAATTGTAAATAAAAGAGGTAAAGTCAGCTCGCTAGTATGGCAGTTCTTTGGATATTATAAGTCTAACTGTAGTCAGACCAATGTCGTCTGCAAATTATTCAAGACCGTCATCCCCGCCAAGACTGGTAATACCACGAACTTGATGTACCACCTTAGCTGCTGCGCTCACCCTTTGGAGCACAGCCGTGTTCAACCAACAACATCTGTAGCTGTAACACCGCACAAGCACCTTTTTTGCACCTTAAATGTTAAGAGATAATTGTTAAGTGTTCATTGTGACTTTAGACTTATGTTTACATTTTAATTATTTGAGTTTTCCATGGTTGTTGACATTTCTGTCTTAATAACTGGGGATTATGATCAGAGGAAGGTTAAGTTTAAAATAAAAATGTTTTAATGTAATATATTTTTCTCCTGGTCCTTATTTTGAATGGGTCATTAAAAATATCAATAATTATCGATATGGACCAATATGAAACACTGATACCGTGATACAGTTTTCAGCCATATCACCCAGCCCTACTTCCACCCATGTCAAGCTTGACCTTTCCAACGTGATTATATAATGCGTGGCACATCACAGAGCTAGTGCAAGATGAGAATTTGTCATTAAAAGTATATACAGTTATTTTTTTAAATTTTGGGGGGAAAATTAATGATCGTTTCATTAGATAAAACCCTTGTTCCTCGGCTGGGATTGTGTAGAGCTCTTTTAAGCTGTACTGAAACTGCAATTTGGACCTTTAAAGCATTGAACCCTATTGAAGTCCACTATATGGAGAAAAATCCTGGAATGTTTTCCTCAAAAACCTTAATTCCCAATCCCAGGTTAAAAAAAAGTACATTTCTATAATGTACTTAAAGTGCTCTTTTTTCGTGCACAAATTTTGTACTTAATATATTAAAAATTCTTCTTTAGTACTTAAGATCATCTTAAGGATATCTACTGTAAGTGTACTCAACTGTGCTATTTTGAGACACTATGAAATATGAACTAAAATGTGCTTTTAATATACTATCTCTATATTTAAAAAATGAATTTAGATGCTACTTATAGTGCATTTGAACCCGTAGTGTACTACAAGTGGTTACAAAATAAATTTATTAAATACAGAGATAGTATATTAAAAGCACATTTTAGTTCATATTTCATGGTGTCTCAAAATAGCACAGTTGAGTAAACTTAGATGCTTTTAAGATGATCTTAAGTATATTAAGTACAAAATTAGTGTGCGAAAATAAAGCACTTTAAGTACATTATAGAAGTGTGCTTTTTTTCACCTGGGTTTCTTTTCGATTGAAGAAAGAAAGACATAAACATCCTGGATGACATGGGGGTGAGTAAATTATCAGGAGATTTTAATTCTGAAGTGAACTGATGAATTTTGCTTGACAAACCCTTGTTCGAAGATTGTTTAAAAGCTTTAAAGATGGAAGATTTGGATGGATGGATGGATAGATAGACCCCGAACTTTTGAACATTAATGTAGATAGATTGTACATGACAAATGCAGTTGATAGAGCTTAATTTGTATTGAAATAGACATTTGGTTAATATCAAAGCAACAGGACTTATTACTGTTGCTTTGTCACATTGACTGTTGACAGTGTCAGTCACATCAATAAACTTTAATGAGAAGTTGGAGCTAGAGAGCATGCAATCGACAGTCTCGATAAAACAACTGCTAATGCATGAGCAATATTAAGTATAGCAATAACATTAATTTAATTAGCCTGGTAAACTTTCCCTCCAGTATAATTGATTCTCCGCACTGAGCTGTTGGCTGACAGCGCAACCGAACACGCAGCTTTTGCTCTCTAATGAGAAACGAGTTCAAACTGTCTTCTATAAAAATAAAGATTAGACTTCATAGTCACCGCTGCAGGGTTTCACCCACACATATAACAAAAGCACATAAATGCATTAAAGGCTTTCGTCAACTTGCTTTTACAAACGTCATCTAATGGGTTTATTCTGCTCCTGTCATTCTCATTAAAAAATGAGGATGTGTTTTCTTCAGGAGGAGGTCACGTAGAGCGACTGCGCGTTTCTGTGTGACCATCAAGCGTGGGTTATTTCAACGCTGAGGCGTAACATTATAGGGTTGTAATGAAAACATGTTCTTCTTACTTGACATTGAACCGGCTGCAGCTGCTTTGGAGAAATTCCAGTCACGCCAGCGCTGATGGACAGAGCTCGGAAGCGCATATGAATTTTCAAGCTGTTTACGGCACAGAAAAAAACATTAATGGGACTCGGTCGGTATCTGTGAAGCAGCAGTGGCTATTATCATATTTGAAAAACGTAGGATATGTATTATAAGTGAGCCTTTTTGGTTTAATGTATAAATTGGTTATGCTGTGAAAGTGTCTGAATTTTACAGCTCGACTTGATTGCTTCCTCCAAATTCATTACTCTTTTGACCCATCAGAACCGCGTCCGCAGCAGTGCACGTTTGGGTTTCTTAATTGCAGGTTGTCGGTTACACCGCTTGACGGACAGAAATGTAACCGCAGGCTTTTGACGGCGTCATCACATCGTTGACCACGCATAGATATTTAATTGGATTCATGGCCTTGAGACACATCTATCTCATGCTCGCTAAGTGGAATTTTTTTGCATTTATGAGATTATCAAAACTGTCGATACACCCAGGAAACAACCGGCCAGACTTTGCAATTTCAGAGCTGCTCAATAATGCAACGCAGCATCCCACGTTAAGCTTAAGAGGATTTGAATCTTTAAATGGAAATCAGACGGAGCGTTGGCTTTCATCTTCCAAGAGAAGCCGTAAGTGTAAATATTATTAAAGTGGGAGTGAGAGCAACTGTGCCACGAATTATTAACTTTCTTTGAGCAGCTCTGAACTATTTTCGGGCCTTCAACAAATCTTGAGGTTCTCCTCACATGGTGGTTAATTTTAGTTGTCTGCAAGCTAATTATGATCTGTGAGATTTGATTAGCACAGGAAGCAGATTTCGTCCACGTCGGAGCTCTGAATGGAAAGCGTTGTGAGGGAAGCATCTAAAGCCATTTCCCGTTCTGCGCTGTGACTGACAGCCGTAAGTGCTTGCCTGGTGGTTGGGCAGGATTGAGTGGTTTGATTGGGCCCATTGTGTCCCTGTGTGAAGGAGATTGACAAAAATTACACAAGCTGCCATTTTCAAACACCACTTAAAAGCTCCGTCTGTGAGCATCTCTGTGTTTTCATCTGTTTTGTTTTGTACGTTCTCTCTTTGCATTTTACTGCATTTTCACTGACTGAAAGTGTAGTGTATGTGTGTTGAAATGCACTGGGAAACTGTCTATTGAGTATGGTAAAGATGTCAGTGGTATCCTTAACCCTGGCCACCAGCTCATAAAGCAGTCGAAGATGCGGCCAGGCTGATATACTCGCTGATCTGCATGCCTGCGGCACCAGCAGTCCATGGGGATGGAGGCCTATAGACCTCCACTTGCTAGAGCTCAATAAATATTGAGTAATGAAGCAGATTTTGTAAGACTATGACTCAGCAGTGGCTTTGTTGACAGTCTGGGAGGAAACTCTTTCTTTAGAGCATCTGCAACTTTCACACTATTTTTTGTGGACTTTGTAATCAGAATACTTTTTTTTGTATAGTTTTTTTTAAAGGTTTTTAAGTGTTTATCTCTTCTTATTATATTAGTGTGTATTTGTGTTAAATTATACACTGCTCGGCCAAAAAAAAAGAAGCCGTTTAGATTTTTAATATGCAAATACTTAAGAATCGATGAATGGATCATTATTACAGTGATTTTTATGTTCCTAGCATGTTATATGTTTCACAATGGTTCTTTTAACCCTTAAAGATGGAGTGTGTAGCTTTTAATTTCTTAAAGGTGCCATAGAACGCTTTTTTACAAGATGTAATATAAGTCTAAGGTGTCCCCTGAATGTGTCTGTGAAGTTTCAGCTCAAAATACCCCATAGATTTTTTTTTAATTCATTTTTTTAACTGCCTATTTTGGGGCATCATTAAATATGCGCCGATTCAACGTGCTTCCCCTTTAAATGCTCGCGCTCCCCGGCCCCAAGCTCGCAACTCTATAATACATTGCATAAACAAAGTTCACACAGCTAATATAACCCTCAAAATGGATATTTACAAAGTGTTCATCATGCATGCTGCATGCATACATCGGATTATTTGAGTATGGTATTTATTTGGATGTTTACATTTGATTCTGAATGAGTTTGAGGCTGTGATCAGTGGCTAATGGCTAATGCTACACTGTTGGAGAGATTTATAAAGAATGAAGTTGTGTTTATGAATTATACAGACTGCAAGTGTTTAAAAATGAAAATAGCGACGGCTCTTGTCTCCGTGAATACAGTAAGAAACGATGGTAACTTTAACCACATTTAACAGTACATCAGCAACATGCTAACGAAACACTTAGAAAGACAGTTTACAAATATCACTAAAAATATCATGTAATCATGAATCATGTCAGTTATTATTGCTCCATCTGACATTTTTCACTATTGTTCTTGCTTGCTTACCTAGTCTGATGATTCAGCTGTGCACAGATCCAGACGTTAATACTGGCTGCCCTTGTGTAATGCCTTGAACATGAGCTGGCATATGCAAATATTGGGTTCATACATATTAATGATCCCGACTGTTACGTAACAGTCACAACATATATTTCCATCGAGAGGTGCATCATTTTGTGGTCAAGATCTTGTATTGACAATGCAAGGGGTGAGCACTCTGTAAAGTCTCCTCCAGCACATCCCAAAAACTTACACTGAGGTTATAAAAGGATTTTGGCCCTCTTATTTGAACACTGGGGGGTGTCTGCTGTGAAACTTCAATGTAAACGCCCACTGCTGTGATTGGCTAACATCTTTGCATTTTAAATAGCTAAGTATTAGTCTCTCAAAAACTTTTAGCACATTTTTACAATTACAGCTCTAAGGGTTAACTAATCATGAAAAGTGTTGATATAGCATTACATTTAGATCTATGGCATTATATTTAGATAGTGGCATGAATGGTTGCAGTAATGAACATTGTAGACATGTTGAGTGCATGAAAGCAGTGATCTCGTCATTGCAACTCAATTTCTGCACGCTAACGAATGCTTTCATCATAACTAACAGTGCAAACGCGATGAAACTAAGACATTCGTTGAATAAAACAGTGATAAACTCGTGCTGTTTGATTGACAGCTCCAGCGATTGTAAAGGGAGCGTTCTTTGATTGCTTTCTATATAATTTAATCACAGTTTACATAACAGATTATTTTCATCCTACTAAGAGAAACAACGTGAAGTTGACTGTTTAGTCACTGGTTTGATTTACTGACATATAGATAAAGAACATCTGACTGTTCATGAATCATTACATATCAGATCAGGCATTAGAATTAACAGTTGCTTACATGTTGTTGCCTTACTGTCAAGTTCATACCGTAAAAGTCTGTTTGCAAAGCCTGCACTGAAATGCAATTGATTTATCAAAGAATCCACAGTCAAATGTACCGAATACAAATAAATAAAGCTCAACTGAGACATTTACATTGTTGAAAATAAATAACCATATTCCTAGCATTAAAATAAAATATTCCGCGACGGAATAAAAAATTTAAAAAGATAATTGTGACTTTTTATCTCACAAAATTGTCATATAAAGCCATAATTGCGAGAAAAGAGTCAGAATTGGAACATATAAACTTTCAATTGCAAGTTATAAAGTATATAAACTTGCAATTCTGAGGAAAAGAAGACTAACTTTTTTCTTAGAATTGAAAGTTTATATCTCGCAATTCTGACTTTATTATATGCAATTGCGACTCTATATCTCACAATTCTGACTTTATAACATGCAGTTGCGACTTTATATCACACAATTGCGAGTTCTGCTTAATGTGGAATGGAATTCTGTCCATTAATCATGAAATTCAAACAATAAATGACATTTTGACACTGTTAAATGTGACATGACAGATTGCTGTAGTGCCTCAGTTTAAGCAGCAGCATGAAGCACTAGTCATTTAATACAAGTAATAACATGAAAAAACATGCATGAACGCCGAAAGGTATGTTGAAAGATACAGTACAACTTATTGAAATGTATCATGTCTCATGTAGTTGCTCAATCAGTGTTTCCACTGCAGAAAAACATCCCAATGTTGTTTGGACCTCACTGGCTTTCAAAATATCATCTTCTGTATCCTGCAGAGGAAACATGTTTGGTAGGGTGAGTAAATGACAGAATTTTCATTTTTGGGTGAACTGTGCCTTTAACTGTGGTTGTCACTCAAAACTTTATATCTATACATGGCATTCATGAGAATAAGTGCCCTATCATCATTATACCCATTTAATTTTTATGTCACTTCAATTTAAAGCAAAGAAGTATAATGCATTTGCTGTCAATGTTACAAGCATTGACTTTCTTTTGAAGCCCCATTAATATAACCTAAGGGTTTATTAAGTTTCGAAAATCAGCATGCTCGCATCTCAGGAGCCCTGCTGATAGTGAGGTGAAGTTTGGTGACTTTATTGAGTCTTTCTGCTGTCAAAAGAAGTTGATGTGCCTTTTTTCTCCTGTCTGAGAGTGGCGCAGCGCATCTGGCCTATTCAAATCCCGCTGCAGCCCCTGCTGCTTTTAACCATTGAAATTATCAAATTAAACGGAGCGGTAATGGTCTCCACAAAGGCACTGCTTTTGGGGAAGAGCTGCAGTTGTTCTTGCAACGCTCCTGCATGAGGTGACGTTCTGAGAAGGACAAAAACATCTCGATTGTGATGCTGTTTCAAAACATGTCACATGCTGTGAGACAAATGTGAATCACTGAGGTGATTAGAAAAAGACTGCTGAAGAGAGAAGACACATCAAGGGCTCGTTGTTACCCAGTCGTTGTTACTAATTGAGTGGGTTTTTTGTACCTTTATATACAAGATGTGGCTCTAATTTATTATTAGCACTGTTAAATATTAAATAGATCACCTGGCTGTACTTGATGAAGCATCACTCATGAATGATCTGCTGAGAGTTGTGTCTACATTGGAAGCGACTGATGCCCGTTTCAATAGCTTGAGGCTTTCTGCACATCGGCTCTGAATGACTCAAAGCTGGACGTCCATCTGTACAAAGGATGAATAATTCTGCATATACTTTATTTGTCAATGGAAAAGCATAAAAAAACTGACTTTTCATAGGGGTTTTGGGAATAACGACACCATTTTATACAATTTTTTTTAATATATAACTGAGCTTACATATTTTTTAGCAACAAAATATGGCTTAAATTACTAAGCCAGTGACCACATTCTGATGTACACTTAAAGTGTCACTATTATGCTTTTTCGGATATGATTTGAACATGTAGTGTGTAATATAGCTGTTTGTGAATGTCTGCAAAGTTTCAAAGATCAAAGGTAAAGGTAGTTATTGTCTCAGAAAAGAAATAACTGATTCTGAACTGCCTGAAACGAGTCGTCAGTTCCAGTTTTACTTCCTGCATAGGTTTGTAACAAATTTGCATAATGCCAGCCTATAGTCTTATATATATATATAGTATATATATAGTCTTATATATATAATTTTTTTTTTTTTTTTTTTTTTCAGAACTATTCACCAAATGGAAACAAAAAATGTTCTTCCATGACATCACTGTAAAAACCTTGTTTTGGAACATTTATTTTTTAAATTGTAAATAAAGTTTTCAGCTCTCTAGTCAAAAATCAAGGATTTTAGGCTTTTTTTTTTTCTTTCCAAAAGCTGTGCTCCTGACAAGAACTCTGCATAGTTTTGCTGTCTTCTAAAATGCCTTTTTTTCCCCTAATAGGGTATTTGCATAAAGCGATGAAGGCAGCAGAATTAAATTATAAATATACATGTATTTTATTCAATACAGCAAGTATCAATTAAAAATAGCGCTTTTAATTAAAAATTTGCAAATTTGCCTGCATCCTAAAGCAAAATCTGCTGCAATCAACTGCTATTAGCATGTGTTCCTGCCTACATGAATACAGAGAATTTCAAATAGATTTTGATTAGGATGTTGCATGATAAAGTACCTTATAGGCAGCCGACACTGCAAGGCAGCTCACTTGGTTTTTAAACAGAGCTTTCATTTATAAAGGTTTGCTTTGTGTGGCAGAAACGTCAAGGACAGATGAACAAGTGATAAAATCTCAGGTATGAGATGCATGAAGCAGCTTTAGATTATGATGTTCAGTCGTTTCTACCTTTAATTCGAATCAAACCTTTAATAGAATCAAATTATTATGACAGCAAAACCAAAATCTACCTGGCACTTAATAATCAATTTCTTTGGAAGCATTAAATATCAAATTTTGTTAATAAATGTCTTTCAAATATATTAGTGCTGTCAAATTGATTAATCGCGATTAATCACATCTAACATACAAGTTTTTAAATATATGTATGTGTGTGTGTATATATATGTTACGGGTGGCTGGTAGAGAGATGAGGCAGATACGGATTTCCACGATAATAGAGACTTTACTTCAAACAATGGCAATGAACAACAGACAGACACCTTAACAAAACAGAGAACGGACGAGGAGTGAAGGGAGTGAGTGCAATATAAAGGGAGTGCTAACAATAGAGTCCAGGTGCAGGTGAAGAGTGACGATGAGGAGCAGACGAGGGAAGTGAGTGCAGGTGTGGAGAACAGGAGGATTCTGGGAAATGGAGTCCAGGGAAACAAGGGATCTGTAACAGTACCTCCCCCTCCCGGTGGCGCGTCCTCGCGCCGCAGATGTAACAACCGGGAGGGGGCGGGCGCCCTGGAGACCTCAAACCGGAGCCGGGGACGGAGTAACCTGGAGTGGAGGTCTCCAGGGCAGGTCCAAAACCCATGGCGGGTCAGGAGCCGTGGGCAGCCATGGGGGGTCAGGAGCCGTGGGCAGCCATGGCGGGTCAGGAGCCGTGGGCAGCCATGGGGGGTCAGGAGCCGTGGGCAGCCATGGCGGGTCAGGTGCAGCGGGCAGCCATGGCGGGTCAGGTGCAGCGGGCAGACATGCAGCGGGCATACATGGCGGGTCAGGTGCAGCGGGCAGCCATGGCGGGTCAGGTGCAGCGGGCAGCCATGGCGGGTCAGGAGCCGAAGCCTTAGAGGCGTTGAGCCCAGGCGTCGCTGAAGGACTGGCGGGTGATGGCGGAACCGAAGGCTCCGCCGACCGAAGCGCAGCCGGGGCTCCAGAAGGCCGCAGTGAAAGCAGAAGGACAGCCAACAAAACGAACACCGGGGGGAGTGAGGAGGCCACCTGAATCCGAGGGACGGAGTGACGGAGCGGAGACGGAGGAGTGAAGTCCAGAGGGGAGGGCAGGCTGATGAATGACCAAGGTGTGAGTGGAGGCAGGATGGAGACTGGTGAAGCTGGAGGACTGATGGGCAACGGTGGAGCAGAGGGAGGTTGGAGCCGGGGTGAAGGTAATCGCCCAGAGGTCCGAGGTGGAGATCTGGGCGAGGGGGCTTGAGGTGGAGGTGCAGTATAGACATGACTTGGAGGAGGCGGGGAGAGGGAGGCAGGGAGGGAAAACAGTCTTTGGGCTGGAGAGTTCAATCACAGAGACCATACTAGGAGCGGCTGGCTCGGCGGCGGCGGCTGGAGCGGCAGGCTCGGCGGCGGCGGCTGGAGCGGCTGGCTCGGCGGCGGCGGCTGGAGCTGAGGGCTCGGCGGCGGCGGCTGGAGCTGAGGGCTCGGCGGCGGCGGCTGGAGCTGAGGGCTCGTAGGCGTCGGAGACTGGAGAACTTTGCTCGGCGGCGGAGACTGGAGATCTTTGTTCGGCGGCGGAGACTGGAGAACTTTGCTCGGCGGCGGAGACTGGAGAACTTTGCTCGGCGGCGGAGACTGGAGAACTTGGCTCGGCGGCGGAGACTGGAGAACTTGGCTCGGCGGCGGAGACTGGAGAACTTGGCTCGGCGGCGGAGACTGGAGAACTTGGCTCGGCGGCGGAGACTGGAGAACTTGGCTCGGCGGCGGAGACTGGAGAACTTGGCTCGGAGGCGGAGACTGGAGAACTTGGCTCGGAGGCGGAGACTGGAGAACTTGGCTCGGAGGCGGAGACTGGAGAACTTGGCTCGGAGGAGACTGGAGAACTTGGCTCGGAGGAGACTGGAGAACTTGGCTCGGAGGAGACTGGAGAACTTGGCTCGGAGGAGACTGGAGAACTTGGCTCGGAGGAGACTGGAGAACTTGGCTCGGAGGAGACTGGGGTTGAGGGCCCTTTCATCCCCTCAAATACAATTAAAATCCCCACAGGCACTGGAGCTGGCTCTGTGGGGACTGGAGCTGGCTCTGGAGATACTGGAGCTGGCTCTGGAGATACTGGAGCTGGCTCTGGAGATACTGGAGCGGGCTCTGGAGATACTGGAGCGGGCTCTGGAGATACTGGAGCGGGCTCTGGAGACACTGGAGCGGGCTCTGGAGACACTGGAGCGGGCTCTGGAGATACTGGAGCGGGCTCTGGAGATACTGGAGCGGGCTCTGGAGATACTGGAGCGGGCTCTGGAGATACTGGAGCGGGCTCTGGAGATACTGGAGCGGGCTCTGGAGACATTGGTGCCGCTTTCTTCCTCCTCCTCCGCTTACTGGGCCCAGTAGCGGAATATGGGTCCAGCCTGGGGCAGGCAGGGAGTTCGCTGGAGCGGTATGCGGAGGAAGCCGGAGGTTGACTGACTGGCCCGGCCAACCGTGTTTCTGGATGGACCGGACGACAACACTGATCCTGAACCTCTTCTACTAAGAAATTGGAGCCATTCAACCACAAAATTAAATTGATAGTGTCGCTTAAGGAGAAACAAAAAACAGGTTCATCAAAACGGATAGTGTCGTCATCCAATCCATCCAAAAACAAGGAGATCAACTGAGCATCAGGCCAGTCAGACAAGAAAGCAAGCTCAACGAACTCCTCCACATACCTCTCCAGCGAACGTCCTACCTGCAGGAGCCCGATAATGCGTTCGCTGGCTGTTAGGGTGAGAGGCGATGGAGGAGCTGGATCCAGGGAGCTGGGGAAAGTCTCCATTTTTTTTTTTTTTTTTTTTTCGTGGAAAATCCGGTCGGTTATGGTCCGTTCTTCTGTTACGGGTGGCTGGTAGAGAGATGAGGCAGATACGGATTTCCACGATAATAGAGACTTTACTTCAAACAATGGCAATGAACAACAGACAGACACCTTAACAAAACAGAGAACGGACGAGGAGTGAAGGGAGTGAGTGCAATATAAAGGGAGTGCTAACAATAGAGTCCAGGTGCAGGTGAAGAGTGACGATGAGGAGCAGACGAGGGAAGTGAGTGCAGGTGTGGAGAACAGGAGGATTCTGGGAAATGGAGTCCAGGGAAACAAGGGATCTGTAACAGTATATATATATATATATATATATATATATATATATATATATATATATATATGTATGTACAAACCTTTATGTTAGATGCGATTAATCTTGATTAATCGTTTTGACAGCAAGTACTCACCCTCAAGTAGTTCCAAAACTTGTATTAATTTCTTTGTTCTGTTGTACACAAAGGATGATATTTAGAAGAATATCAGTAACCAAACAGATCTTGCCCCCCATTGACTACTACAGTATTTATTTTTTCTTACTATGGTAGTAAATCTGGGGCAAGATCTGCTTGGTTACTGAGATTCTTTTGTGTTCAGCAAAACAAAGAAATTCATACAGGTTTGGAACTACTTGAGGGTGAGTAAATGATGTTTTTGGGTGAACTATCCCTTTAAAACTTTCTTTTTTAAAAATATATATGTGAATGTATTTAAAAAAAAAATCTAACCATCTTATTTTAAAGCAAAAAAATCTTTTATTGTAGTGGACTGACAATTGCAGTTGCTTTGCCGTCCACACTCTCTCATTTATGTGAGGTAATATTCTTTATAAACCTGCTCCAGAGAATCATTAATTACTGGAGGAAGCCAATTCATATCTCGCCCAGCTGAATAATGAGGGACAGGGGAGTCTCATACTCACCAATAATAAATTCATAAATGATACCCTGTCTCAACCCTTGTCCTGACCAAGGATACTGCGGCCTAATCATTCCACAACCACCGTCAGCAGCCGTTCTTCATCACTATTCCACTTCTAACTCTGTAATCAGCCCAAACATGATAATTGGTGCAGACTTTCAGGACGAGTTGTTATTTCAGAGGAAAAAGGTGAGCTTTGGGAAAAGAGATGGGTGTAGAACTGACCAGACAAGAATAATATTGAGTGTGCGCTTTCATGTAGCTCAGGAGATTTAATAGAGTTCTCATTGTTTTAAGTATCAGATTGGATTCAGTTTTTTTCTCCTAAAATTCTTCTCCTAAAAGACAAAATATATAGGCACAAATGAGGCATTTTTTTAAACATAGAGCAGATCTGTTTAATGAAGTATGCAACTTGTAGAGAGCTATAAATGAGAGCTGTTAAAATTAATGAGGATAATTGCATAACACTGCTCATTTGATATCATTTCCCTGTTGAAAAAAACAGCATATGCTGGATAGGTATGTTTAAGCATGGAAGCTGGTTTAAGCTGGTCCTTAGTTGGTCATGAGGTGGTTTAAGTTGGTCCTAAGCAAATAGCTTCAGCACAGGACCAGCTTAAACCAGCTGATGACCAACTAAGGACCAGCTTAAACCAGCTGCCCTCCTTAAAAACATGCGTAACCAGCATATGCTAGTTTATTTATTGATAGTTTTTGATTGCAGACTTGATGTTAAGTCTCCATTTGCCTCAACTTTCTATGAGAAACAGTTTCTAAAGAGATTGAAGTGAGACTGAAACTTTTTGTTTTCAGTATTATTTTTTTTTTCACACCAAAATTAAGAACGGAAAGCACAAAATGTCAATCAAATGCTTCGTGCTCTTCCAGATTCACAGCTCCACATTATTCAATGGGATGTACTAACACTACCATTGTTGGCAGTTTTACTATTTGGAAGCTCATGAAACATGAAAGGGTCTTCAGATTTGGTTTCCTTTCTTTGCTCCAATTCTTATGACAGCTCCTAAACTCAGTGTGTCCTGGCAGGCATCCTCCATTCAGTTTAACAATAGAAACATGTGAGCTTTTTGGTCCAGACAGTGGGATTAAGCTGTGCATGTCTGAATGGGGTACAATGACAGCAGGTCTGTGTAAATATATTCTGGCCTACAGTATTTTAATCCTGTTGTGTGTGTTCGCGTGCTTGAGAGGAAACATTACACTCAGCACTAAGGCCATAAACATGCTTACTCAAGTATGCAAATGCAGAATGTTTAGCCAATGTATTGTAAATGTGTAGTCCATAGTTCATACATATTGTAGAGTCTTGTGTTAATGTAGTGATAACAAACCTCAGTACTCAAGGGGTCGCTTGAGTTACCGTCAAATGTCATTAAGCCAAATGTGTTATTATTCTGGTAGCTACAGTATGATAGCTATGAACATGTTGACAGTTAAAGTGATAGTTCACCCAAAAATGAAGTACCCAAACCCATAAGAAGTTTATGAAATCTGAGAGGTTTCTCTCCCTCCATTGAAAGTTTATTCAGTCAAAACGCTGACGCTTCAAAAAGTTCATAAAGTGATCGTAAAAGAAATCCATATGAATCGAGCGGTTTAATCCAAGTCTTCTGAAGAGATACAATCACTTTGTATGATGAGCAGATTTAATTTAGGCATATAAACATTGATCAGCGAACATAAACAGAAACTATACTTGCTTGATATGAGATTGAACCTTATTGGTTTTTGTGTCAAGCAAACATTCTTGAGCTTCCATTTACTTACTTTGGATACTGTATGCACAGCAAAATCACCAGAGTTAAATCAACTCTGCTTGGAGTACATATGGTCCCTCTCTAAATAGTGTTAAAGTAACACTTAACCAGAGTTAAAGTTAGTGAGATAATTAAGTGATGATTGTGCATTAGTGATGAACACCTGCTGTTAACAAGCAGAATCACTGAAGAAAAGAGAAACGCAAGAACTACAACTGACTTCAGCCACAGTCTTAGATTAAATCAACTGAAGATATAATACATTATATCTCTCAAGATCTCAGAGGAGGAGGATTATCTTTTCTTCAGTTATTCTGCTTGTTGACAGCAGGTGTTCATCACTAATGCTCATTCATCACTTAATTAATCGCTTAATTATCTCATTAACTTTAACTGTGTTTCAGTGTTGCTTTAACACTATTTAGAGAGGGACCATATGTATGTATATGTACATGTGATTTAACTCTGGTGATTTTGCTGTGTGTATGTTCGCTGATCAGTGTATTTATGTGAATAAAAACCTAAATTAATTCATAGTGAATTCAGTTGCATGTTCTGCAATACAGTTTATATTATTTCCTTAAAGGTCTGTAAACTGCTTTATTCTTAAACTCTAGCATCTTAACAATAGTTTTGTTTGTAAATGGACAGAAAAAGACAAAAGAACCCCACAATACTCAGAGGAACAGAAATCATCCACTTAAAGGTATGCTATGCTGTGTGTATCTTTGATCACTTTAATTATATATGATCCTGGGGCTCTTCTTCTTTATCCTGACCTGATACGGCCCCCATAAATATTCTCTCTCAAGTGCTCCCATAATCCTCTTTGTCTCCTCCTTTGCATCCATCTCTGTAACCCTCCAAACTTTAGATTCTAGTGTAGGTGTAGCAACAGAGAACTGATACAATATTTAGTATTTCTAAGGAGCTAATCTCACGTAATAGCTTTAGGGTATACATTTATATGTCAACGATGTACTAAAAAAAATTTTTCATTTGCATTTTTCAGGTACAGGCGACAAAGTTGTCAAAATGCGAAAAACCTAAAAACGCTGTATTATGCTGCCAGGCCAGTAGTTGGCAATGTTACTTTGTAATGAAACACTACGAGCCTATAGACTAAACACGTAACATGCATGCGCATGACGTCACCGTGTTTCACAATTTCGCATTTTTGTTATTTACATATAATAGTAACGTTACGATTATAGTAATCGTTTTCAAAAACTTGCACTTTCAAAAGTTTGCCCCCAAAACACAGTCATCGTGTAAATAAATGGCCAAAACACAAAATGTTTTTAGTTGAAAAAGCTGTTGTGTAAAAGGCCCCTTAGAATGGTGTTGTTTGCAGGCTCACAGGAAGTGGCCAATTTTGTTTTTGTCTTTAACTCCTGACATAATTTCTTGCGACTTCACATAAAATGAAATGCAGAGAAGGGAGATGTCCGTCAAATCGTGCGATTCAAACTCAAGTCAACAGCTTCTGTGACAGCAAACAAGCTATTTAAATGAGATCAAGAGTGCTCTGACGGCACCATGGTAATTACATTACCCAGCTGCTAAACTACGGCTTCACTCACCACACTACGTCTAAACAAACATCATTAACCACAATCCCATCAAACAAGAATTTTGTATCTTTGACATGTCTCCTTGTTTTCGCTGTTATACTTTAAGCCAGCTGTTTTTAGCAGCATTTCAGGCAGTTATTTTTAGCTGGTGCTTTCAGAAGCATAGCATTTTGACCCTAATTGTCAAAACAGATGTTTCAGATGTTGTGTAGTAAACATTAGGAGCTGACTGTGAGATATATTTAACATTTACAATATACTTGATATTATTTTATTGACACTAAACAAGTAACCAATATTGTGAAAGTGCAATTTTTATTTCACTATTAACTTTCAAAAAAGCCTGTTATGTTGATGGTCAAACTGTCCATTTCATAGAATCAGATATAAACACTGATTCACAGATTTTCTTTATGTCCCCTGTCAACAATGTGGCATATACAGTAGAAAGTTAAAGTGCCCCTATTATGCTATTTGAAAGGTTAATTCTGTTTAGGAGGTTTACATGCATCAAAGGTCAAAAACACTTTCATTTTCTCATAATATTCATTGCACATCACCACATTTTTCAATTATTCTCAAACGACTCGTTAGATGAATCAGTCTCTCTAAATCCCTCCTTTCCGCGAGCCTGCTCTGCTCTGATTGGCTAAATGGCCCAGTCTACCACTTACAGCTCCAGAGGCTTCGTAAAGTACACAATGGTGTCGATTTTACTATATCATTCTGAGCGCAAGACTGATGATGAAATATTGGAAGAACTAGTTATTCAACCCGAACCTCCGTCGCAAGAACGACTTGAGCAGGATGTTTTTCATTGATACGCTACTCAGTTTGATGTTATCATGAGATGTTGCAACTGTAATTCCTCTACATCAGCATTAACAAGTGTATGTGCATCAACAAACCAATGTGTATATTTCTAATTTATCGCAGTGCACATGTGGGAACTTTATTATTAACTGTATCAATAACAGCGCAAACATTAGCCGAGCACTAACGTTAATGACTGGTGTAACTTTACAGTTTGTAAAACAAATCTTGCTCTATCCTTATCATTACTCAAAGTAGTAAGAATGAAAGACAAATCTGCATTAATGGACACAATTTTAGGTAATAGTGAGCCACTGCTGATTAGTAAAAGTTTTTCAGTTGGACGGTAATAACGTGAGTTAACCGGTAGCCGGAGACATACACAATATAGCTAAAACCCAAAACTACTCGGTATAAAATACATCAATAATTATTGGTTGTGATTCTGAGGAGCAAGTTGGTATAAATAAAGCAGGTATTGTCCCATCTTTAACCACTGATTCTTCACAGCTTCATCCTTTGGAAGTGAAAATGAACCAGCTCAGAGTACGGCGTCTTGTCGACATGATATCCACACTAACAGTGTTTGAGAGGGGTTCAAGTTTTCGCGGGATGTCCACACAGAACGTAGGCGGGCAATATGCAAATGTATTAACTTGTGATGTGTGAACTTTGCGGTAATGGGATTTGAATTACAAACGACTCGTTTAAGCGGTTCAAAGCCGACTCTTTCTTTTAAGATACAATAACTTTATGGTGCACTTTCAGCTTTACAACTTGCATACTGTTTACAGTACATTCACATACAGTTACAGTTCACACTGCATGAAAGGTAATTTTCAAAAATCCATAATAGGGGCACTTTAAATTTTGTTAAAAAATGTTGTAACATATTACTAATTATTGTTATGTTTGTGTATTTATTTAATTTTTTTTTTTTTTTTTTTTTTTTTTTTTTAGAAACGTATATTTTTTGTGTTCATTTAATGAAAAATGTCATGCCTTGATTATTTTTTAATTTGATTTTGTTCATTACTTTATTTTACTTCTTCCTTAAAGGGTTAGTTCACCCAAAAATGAAAATTGTCAGTAATGACTCACCCTCATGTCGTTCCAAACCTGTAAGACCTCCGTTTATCTTCTTAACACAGTTTAAGATATTTTAGATTTAGTCCGAGAGCTTTCTGTCCCTCCATTGAAAATGTATGTACGGTATACTGTCCATGTCCAGAAAGGTAATAAAAACATCATCAAAGTAGTCCATGTGACATCAGTGGGTTAGTAATTTTTTGAAGCATCAAAAATACATTTTGGTCCAAAAATAACAAAAACTACGACTTTATTCAGCATTGAATCCTTTCCATTGAATTGATTCCATTGAACTCATTCCATTGAATCCTTTCATCTGTCGGCGTTGGTAATGCACTTTTACGTTGCCGTGGTGGTATTTGGCGATTAGGACATCCGTGACATGAACACTTTCGCACAATTTAAAAAAATATAGCAAAAACAAAATACAAACAATGTAGAATAGCTTGAATACAGTGCGCGTCTCCCTCAGACTGTAAACGAAGCTCGGGCGCACCGGATAACAGCAGCGTCTTACATCAGCAGCATCACTGTGGAGTCGTGAACCACACTCCGGAGCAGAAGGGGGCGGTAATGCACCAATAAGCTGGATGTCAAGCACCGTAAAACAGGAAAGAAGAAGAAGCGGAGTCATGAACGCGGATTGACAACAGACCCGGAAGAGAATACAATGCTGAATAAAGTCGTAGTTTTTGTTATTTTTGGACCAAAATGTATTTTCGATGCTTCAAAATGTCGCGGATGTCCTATTTGGCAAAAACAACCACGGCGACGTAAAAGTGCATTACCAACGCAGACAGATGAAAGGATTCAATGGAATCAATTCAATGGAATCAATTCAATTGAATCAATTCAATGGAAAGGATTCCAGAAGAGAAGACAATGCTGAATAAAGTCATAGTTTTTGTTATTTTTGGACCAAAATGTATTTTCGATGCTTCAAAAACTTCTAACTAACCCTCTGATGTCACATGGACTACTTTGATGATGTTTTTATTACCTTTCTGGACATGGACAGTATATCGTACATACACTTTCAATGGAGGGACAGAAAGCTCTCGGACTAAATCTAAAATATCTTAAACTGTGTTCCGAAGATGAACGGAGGTCTTATGGGTTTGGAACGACATGAGGGGGAGTCATTAATGAAAGAATTTTCATTTTTGGGTGAACTAACCCTTTAAAGCATTTTTGAATCTACTTGGTACGAATGACTGTCTAAATTATAATAATGGTTCCTAAGATAAAAAAAAAAAAAAAAAAAAACCTCTTTAAGTCATTTGGATATATTTAACATATTTTTAGGCTGGAAATTTTGAGATAAATATTGTTTTTGACATATCTCCCAGTCCTGCTGTCTGCTAACATAAATATTCACATATATATTTAATTGTCCGTAATTAATGACCATTTACTGGCTCAGGCTTTGGTGTGCTTTTGATATCAAAGATTTAAACGATGCAGTAGTATTGGAGCTCACTGCTGCTACTGATTACAGCCACCTGCAAACACATTATGCTGTTTCTGTTATACAGGGCAAAATAACTGTTTGCCAAATGGAAGTTCATTTACACTCAATTATCCACCAACAAAAACTATGCAGCATGTTATTTTTTACAGAACCCGTATGTTTGCATTGGTCTTTCCATTGGTATAATCCACAGATCGGAGACAGAGAGGGTCTACATACTGGGTTGAAGAGGAATACAGATGTGTATGCAGTATGAATGTGAATATAGATGTGTTTACCGTAAAGTGTGTGTGCGGGAGAAGGAGTGATTGGCCTATTCCATCATAATCAGACACCCAAAATTCAATTCTATTCTCCTCTGCGTCTTACCATCTTGTCGAGATGCCGGATTGTTGTTGATGTATCTCCTCATTTTAGCTGCTGATGGAATTGTCCTCTGTTGTAACATCTTAATTAGGTGAAAAAAATGCAGGGGAATTGCATTTAGCATGTGTCGGAGGGTGTTGTGTACCAGTACAGGAACCCCCAAGATGGATGATTCCTGCTGCTAAAATGCATCAAAACCAGAGATGCCATTTTGTCTAACTTGATATTCATAGCCTATTTATAACCTGTATCTGTTTGTGACCTGTCTCAGTGTGCTGGGTACAAATATGGCTGCCAGACATTTATCTAGATTTTATGACTCACTTAAAGTGAATGTGAAATCAAAATTGACGCCATTTGCTTTCTTAATGCACGTTTCTGGTCTTATTGTGAAAGATTCATTGGTGCATTTATTGCATGTCCTGCAATAAATATTCCTGGAGTGCACATTGCTTACTTAGGATGCGCAGGATACTGGATAATTTAAACAACAGTCAAATAGCAATAACTAGGCAATGCTTCTGCAAACTTGCATTCAATCATGGCTCCTTTCTGATAGTAAATATTCCTAAAGTGCACATTGCTTATTTAATTTCATAGTTATCCAAACTATTGGCTCTTGAAACTAGTGCAAGTAATGATTGAATTTAGCAACTGAATCTCTTGAAATTTAATACTTGTGATATACAAAGAAATAGTTTGAAATGTGCAGGAGATATCTGCATTTCCCCAAGAGAGCTCTTCTTCCATCGTTTTAACAGCAGAAATATTCAGTGGCGCATCAGATAAGGTCTTAAATCCCTTTTAGTGCCGTGTAATTCCTATGAGTATGTGCTGTTCGGTTTTTATTAAATCTATATTTGGTGTGTTGCCTGAGGACCCAAAGAGAAAATTATGCTCAATTAAATTAGTCATGTTGAAACCTCTAATTAGCCGTGTTCCCTGATAAGAAAACCCAATGTGAGATTCGGCATTTAACCTCATCTCACCCTGACGCTGTAAATCTCAATCCACCCCAATTCACATAGCGATCGCATCATCAGGGAGGCGACTCTCACGGTGATTTGTAAGTCTTATGTAAATGTTGAGGAATCATTACCATCCTACAAGGGATGAAGTCAAATTATTGGGGATGGCATCGGAAATTGGCCGTGGCAATGGGTGGGCGAGACCAACCCAAAAGGGCCGTCTGCCCACCCAATAGAAAATCAGCAAAATTAAAGCAGCTTCTATCACCTTTTACATGTTTTTCTAATTGATTAGCTACATTTTTATAACTTAATTGACTTCAGACATCTTTTATTTGTTGACCCTCCATCTCCATCTTATTCTAGCCTCACTTGTGAATATACTTAAGAATTGAGTTGAATTGGGAATGGCTTTCAAATTTCAATTCAATTCCATTTTAATTGAATTATGTAGCAAACAGGATACAGAATTGTAATTCACATTTGGATGTAAGGAAACAGATAGATATAGGATAGAAAAATAGATAATGTGTAGCTATAAAAGCAGTAAAACAGTAAAAAAAAGCCCTTAAAAAAATGAAAATTCTGTCATCATTTAATGATCCTCAAGTTGTTCCAAACCTCCAAATATCTTTGTTTGTGTACAGCAGAACAAAGAAATGTATACAGGTGTGGAACAACATGAGGTTGAGTAATTAATGATAGAATTTTCATTTTTGGGTGAACTAACCCTTTAAGTTTAAAACTGGATTGATTGATTGATTGATTGATTGATTGATTGATTGATTGATTGATTGATTGATTGATTGATTGATTGATTGATTGATTGATTGATTGGTTGGTTGGTTGGTTGGTTGGTTGGTTGGTTGATTGATTGATTGATTGATTGATTGATTGATTGATTGATTGATTGATTGATTGATTGATTGATTGATTGATTGATTGATTGATTGATTGATTGATTGCTTGCTTGCTTGGTTGATTGATTGATTGATTGATTGATTGATTGATTGATTGATTGATTGATTGATTGATTGATTGATTGATTGATTGATTGTGTTACTTTATTTCCCAGTATGCATTAACAATGTTGAATTGTAATTCATTAAGTTCAACTTCCTATCAGTTGGACAATTGAATTGAAATTCACGCTCATGAAATGAAAGGGAACTCTATAGTGCACAGTGCTCCCTCTTTCAAAGCTTTGTGCTTCGTCCCCTACGAAACTGCATGGATCACGAAGGACCTTAAAGACTTGCTGTAAAAGAAGAGGAGGACCGTCGTGTCTTGAGATAAAACCCGAAGAGCAGATGAATGCCGAGCGAAAGGGTCCCCGTGAGGGAAGTGGAATCATCCATCACTGGCTACAAACAGGTTGATAGCAGAGCTACACAGGGCTAATTAGCTGAATCAGTTTTTCGATAGAAAAACTGACTCCGAGCCAATGGTCCGGTCCTATCTCGGCTGACCAGGTGAGGAGACAGTTGGGTAATCTTCACATAGGAATCTGCCCTGGAGTATAGAAGATATGCTCCAGTCAGCTCTGTTGGGTGTTTCAGGCCTGCTTTTCCCTCCCATTAAAGTGTGCAGAAGTTGCCCCAGGTCTGCAAGACATCCTGCAGTGTTCGTCTTAGCAGCCCTAAAGCCTACACACCAGTTGCTCTTCCTTCACACGTCATTAATATTGCTGATAGGTTGGTCCTGAAGTAGCTCTGTCCCCTAGTCACAGACCATCTGGACCCAATGCTGCTTTCTTACTCCACACAAGTAGGTGTAGATGACAGATTCACACACTTTATTATAAAAAGCGATACAATTTCAATCTAAATGTCATGGATTTGATCCTATTTTGAAGACTGTATTGAGATTTGTGAACTGATGTGAAAGTGTTCCTATACATTACTCCAATATAAGATATTTTTTTTAAAGGAACCTATTATGCTCCTTTACAAGATGTAATATAAGTCTTTAGTGTCCCCAGAATGTGTCTGTGAAGTTTCAGCTCAAAATACCCCACAGATCATTTATTATAGCTTGTCAAATATATCTCATTTGGGTGTGAGCAAAAACATGCCATTTTTGTGTGTGTCCCTTTAAATGCAAATGAGCTGCTGCTCCCGGCCCGGTTTCCAAAACAAAGTGGAGCTTTTGGTTGCTCAACAACAACAAAGCTGGAGAATCTCACGCAGCTAAAATGACAATTGACCCTTCGCCAGGAGTTGATTGACAGGTGATCTAACCAATCATAATGCCGAATCCGCCATGTTGTCCGACAAAGCAGTCAGGGGAGTTAGCAGATAAACGTAGGTGGACTTGAACTTGAAAAATGGTGTATACTGACCTTTTTCTGCAATTAAAACAAGATGCATTCATGTTTATTTGATGCTATAAATGAACTAGTAGGAAGAAATGATCGGTTCAAGAGCTGCTTGAACTGAGGTGCTACAGTGATCTGTCACAACACATTAAAGAGCCACAAAACGGTATTTATTGTTTAAATTTCTTTAAAAATGACATTTGAAATTAGAGACTTTTTGCACTTTTCATATCAAAAGTAACCTGCTCTGTCTTGTTTGTCGACCCATTGTCAGTATCCTCTTTGCTCCGTGATGTATTTTTCACTGTGTGAGAACATGAAGTGTGGTGTGAGATCGCACATAGCAACAGTAACTAAAGGGGGCGGGCCTTTGCAAATGTTCAGTTGTTAGCCACGGTGTTCAGCCTTACATTGTTCAAACCGTCTGACCATCCTTACATTGTCCATCAGTTGGACACTGATGGAGAGACTCAGAAACAAGTTATAACTTTTAGAATGTATCTGGACATTTCTGAACGGTTAGTGGATACATTTATGTAGTTGCTGTGGAGTTGATTCAACTCATCGACTAGCATGTGCCGTCATGTTAATCTTTTGTGCAAATCCAGTGTTGAATTGACCCTCGTTTTTGTGAAGCAGTCTGGCGTTAAATGACAGTATGGTAATCAACAACTCTTCCTCTTCTTTAAAGCAGCCCAACATGGCCTCACCCCCTTTATTGCATGTTCTCGAGGGTGGGTTTTATGTAAATTTTGGGGTTTGTGATGTCACTAACCTGGAAGAAGCTCGTTGTAGTCCCTATCAGCATTTGTTGTAGTCCTTAAAAAACAATTTCTGTAAAAGAAAATATCTCCCTTTGCATTGAACTTTGAGCGTCGAAACTTTGCAGATGTTGTTTATGCTCAAACAGCAACATTACACACTAATTAAAGTAAAAAAAAAAAAGTGAAATCATAATCAAGGACCCCTTTAAAAGAAAAACATTTATAAAATACATTTAGGCCATTTATAGGTTTTGTTCATATTCTCTGATGTTTACCTAATGACCTACACAAGTCTTTCATTGTACTCTGTCATTAGTTTTGTTTGCTAAGGAAAACATCATTATTCATATTTTAATATTGCTCATAAGTTATCTATCTATCTATCTATCTATCTATCTATCTATCTATCTATCTATCTATCTATCTATCTATCCATCTATCCATCTATCCATCTATCCATCTATCTATCTATCTATCTATCATTATCAAACAAGACTTTTCAAGTACAGTGGCATGAAAAAGTATGTGAACCCCTTGCAGAATCTGTGAAAATGAGAATTATTTTAATAAAATAAGAGGGATGATAAAAAATTCATGTTATTTTTTGTTTAGTACTGTCCTGAGTAAGATATTTTACATAAAAGATTTTGCATTTAGTTCACAAGACAAAACAATAGCTGATTTTATTAAAATAACCCCATTCATAAGTATGTGAAGCATTGATTCTCAATACTGTGTGTGGTTACCTGATGATCCACGACTGTTTTTATGTTTTGTGATGGTTGTTCATGAGTCTCTTGTTTGTCCTGAGCAGTTAAACTGAGCTCTGTTCTTCAGAAAAATCCTCCAGCTCCTGCAGATTCATCAGTTTTTAAGCATTTTTGCATATTTGAACCCTTTCCAGCAGTGACTGTGTGATTTTGAGATTCATCTTTTCACACTGAACTATTAAAAAAGGTTCAAACATTCACTGATGCTCCAGAAGGAAACACGATGCATTAAGAGCCGAGGGGTGAAAACTTTTGCACAGGATGAAGATGTCACAATTTTTCTTATTATATTTAAATATCGTTGTTTTTCATTTAGTACTGCCCTTCGAAAGCAACAGAAGATACTTGCATGTTTCCCGGAAGAAAGATTAAGTACAATTTACCTTGATATTTGAATTCAAATAATGCAGCTTAATGCATCGTGTTTCCTTCTGGAGCATCAGTGAATGTTTGAACCTTTTTTAATAGTTGTGTTTGAGTCCCTCAGTTGTCCTCAGTGTGAAAACACAGATCTCAAAATCCTACAGTCACTGCTGGAAAGGGTTCAAATATGCAAAAATGCTTGAAAACTGATGAATCTGCAGGAGCTGGAGATTTTTCTGAAGAACAGAGCTCAGTTTAACTGATCAGGACAAACAAGAGACTCATGAACAACCATCACAAAACATAAAAACAGTCGTGGATCATCAGGTAACCACACACTGTATCGAGAATCAATGGTTCACATACTTATGAATGGGGTTATTTTAATAATAATAAAATAATAATGCAAACATCTTTTATGTAAAATATCTTACTCAGGACAGTACTAAACAAAAAATAACATGCATTTTTTATTATCCCTCTTATTTTATTAAAATAATTCTCATTTTCACAGATTCTGCAAGGGGTTCACATACTTTTTCATGCCACTGTATATATTTAAAATACTTTTTTTAGTTAAAAATTGCATTTGATTTACAGTTGATATGGCTTAAATTTCAGTTCATTTTAATTCTACTTCCTTGCGTTCAAATTTGAATTGCACTTCTGCATCCTGCTTGCTACCTCATTTCAAATTCATTTTAAATTCAGGAACTGAATTGACATTCAGTAGGAGTTCCTTTTAAGGTCAGGGGTTTTCAAAAATCTACAACCCTAAGTTTTAGCAATAGAAATAGACTGAATTTGTAATGGCTCACATGCTACTTTTTCTACCATATCTTTAAATGGCAGAAATGCTAGGATGCTGTTCCAAATTCAGCCATAGTGATGCTACTGATAAATGTGTGTCATAAATCCACAAGTCCACTTCACAGGCAGATTCCAAACTTTTTGTCTCTGGAGACCAGTAAAAGCAGAAGCAAATAGATTGTGATGGCACATAAGCAAGGGAGAGATCGAGAGAGAGGAATGGAAGGGCTATAATTTGAACGCAGGAGAGAGGGAAAATGTTTCTGGTGCAGTGAGTTGAAGAGAGAGAGAGAGAGACTACAGAGACCCGTTTGTCTGAGTTTGAAGAGCTGCACTCTGCCATTAGGAAATTTTTGGGGTAATGCAATGAGCAGATCTGCATGATGTGGCCGCAGGGGCCTCTCACGCTGCCTCGGGGGGTCACCAGGGGCCCCTCCAGGCCCTGCAGTACTCGGAATGGCAACATGGGCCATCCCAGGCTGCCAGATTATTGCTGGCCCGGAATGATTTGTCTTTGGTCAGCTTCTGGAAAAGTAGCTAATTAACTCTGTCATTTATGGCGAAAAAGTTGACTAAACGAAAAGCCGGATGGGTGGAAACTCTCTGAGGGACAAACGAAGAGACATGCAGCTCAGCAAGACGCTTCTTATTTCATTAGCCTCATATAATTTGCCCTTTTTGAAATCTCTCTTCTCTCTCTCTCACACACACACACACATCCTTCCACCTCCATTTCCATCCACACTAATCAATATTTTTTTTCAAATAATAATTTTTGTTTTGACTTGCATGTTTCACAACACTTTCAAGTGAATGGCACTAAAAGCATGTGCAGTTTTATCTGAAACAGACGTGAATCTGGCAACGTTTTAAAACAATGGCTGTTGTACTGTACATATCGCAGCAGTGTAGAAATGAAATGTCTGGGTAAGTGGTAACATGCTATTTTAGCTTGTTTCCACAAGTGTTTGATCTCTTTTATGCGATGCTGTACCAGGTGAGCTTCCGAGCAAGTTAGAAAAGCCATGGAGCTGGATATGTGATGCAAATGTCAAAATATATTAGTTTACAAATGATGCACTATGGTAAACGCATTTTCATAACATAATCCGCTTTTCCACTGTTGGGCCAAACTGTTGCTTAAAGGCAGGAACACACCAAGCCGACGGTCGGCAGTCGGGCAGTTTTTGTTCGTCGGCCAACTAAGTTTTCTCAGTATGTTCAGTATGTTTTTTCGGCAGATTCGTTATGTTGAAAAAAATAGCTTGTTGGTCTGTCGGGCCATCTGATTATTCTGCTTGGCCGTTCAGCTACTGCCACCTGCTGGTTCAGAAAGGCATTTCATCTTACGCAGGCGCAGAACGGACGTGCTACTTGGCCGTCGGCTGTCGGTTTGGTGTTTCAGGGCAACTTTGGACACAGACGCTGCTGACGTGAGCCAACCCGGAGGATGGAGGATGATCAGATATTTCTTTTTTTTATTTTCTTTTTTAACTTGTGTTAAAGGGATAGTTCACCCAAAAATGAAAATTATCCCATGATTTACTCACCCTAAAGACATGTATATGACTACCTTCTTTCAGACAAACACAATTGATGTTATATTTTAAAATATCCTGGCTCTTCTGAGCTTTATAATGGTAGTGAATGGGGCTTAAGAAGTCCAAAAAAGTGCATCCATCCATCCATCCATCATAAAAGTAATCCATATGGCTCCAGGGGGTTAATAAAAGCCTTCTGAAACGAAGTGATGAGTTTTTGTAAGAAAAATATCCATATTTAAAACTTTTTGATGATTTGAAACTTTAATGATGCCCCAAAATAGGCAGTTAAAAAAATTAATAAAAAAAAATCCATGGGGTATTTTGAGCTGAAACTTCACAGACGCATCCAGGGGACACTTTAGACTTATATTACATCTTTTAAAAAGATGTTCGATGGCACCTTTTATATATATATATTTATTTTCATATTTAAAAATTACAATGAAAATTGCAATGAACAGCTATTTTTTTGATTCAAAGAAACAAAATGTAAGAAAGAGTTAAAATTGAACAACCTTGCTGCTCAAACTGTGTATAGAACAATTTTTAATAATTTTTTTTGCTCTTTTTGTATTTTACATTTACTTGTACTTTTACTTTCAATACTTAAGTACATTTAATATCAAAAATATACTTTTCGTACTTAAGTACAAAAAATAACACATAATTTAAAACTTTTACTCAAGTAACATTCTAAACAGTGACTTTAACTTCTACCAAAGTCATTTTCTGGTAAGATATCTATAGTTTTACTCAAGTATGGTTTTCAAGTACTTTATACACCACTGGCTGCCAGGCAACAGACAAGTGACCAATCCTGAGTGGCGATGTCACTACTCGCATTCTACCAGCACAGTTAGCCAATTATTTTGAGAATTCAGGGCCGAGAATCGTGCTGTGCCGAACCAAGCTCAAGTGGAAATATAACTGGAACGTTCCTTACATTCAGCATAACAGTGGAAAAGCGGCTATATGTTGTGCAAGGAACCTTGTTAGTCTTTATCAATCGATAATCTGCCCCTGTAATAATCATTTGTGTGAAAAAGAATAAAAGTTGTTTTACCACCTCTGGAATTAATTTCATTAATTTGGAAACTGCAGTGAAATGCATGTATAGGTATATTTTTGGAGTTTTGCAGAAATGTAGGTAGAGGCACGTATTTCCAGTTAGCCTGCCTACAGGTCATCCATTTCCTCCAGTTCCTGTTTCCATTTTCCTGTGCTTTAGCTCCAGCCTTGAATTACCCTGTAGTCGTCAATGAATCCACCTCAACTAATAGATTCATTTCTAGTGCTGCTATGTCCAGTTCTGTTATGAAACATCAAGGTCTATTTCTGCTTTATTCGCATGAGCGAAATGCATTTAGGGACTGCAGTAATCCTGAAAGCGTGGCGAGAGAGATACTACACAAATAAATACAGCCACCCAGCTCTGGGATCTAATTAAGAAATGAAGCACAACATATAATTTAGCACCAAACAATGTGCAATTTCCCCTTCAACCTCTTAAATTGGTGTAAATGATGTCACCCTGATGGCCAACCGATCCGGCGGCAGGGGTTGATGTCAGGGTTATGAGTCCATTACTGCTAACCTCATCTTCCCATTGCTCTCTGTGTACTTAAATGACTGGAATAGTGAGTGTTGAAGATGAGAAATGGGGAAATCATAGAAAATGAGAGAGTGAAACAGAGAAAATAATAGAAACAGTTGTGTAAAATCTCCCTTATTTACTAACCACCCACAGTCCAGTTTAACTAGGCACTATCTATGCTGGTATAGTGCTGCATCAGTGAAATCAGTGAAAACAATCCTCGCTGAATTCACTGTATTATATATCATATATGTTTATTATATACATAAATTTAGCAAGAATTCAATGATGATCAAATGTTGGAGAAAAACAATTTTTCATGGGTATTATTTTATTTTATTTTATTTTAATCCCATTATACTCCTACATAATTTCATGCTCATTTTATTTTATTATATTTTATTATTTTATTTTAGTTTATTTCAATCCCATTATACTCCTACATAATTTTATTTAATTTTATTTAATTTTATTTAATTTTATTTAATTTAATTTAATTTAATTTAATTTAATTTTATTTTATTTTATTTTATTTTATTTTATTTTATTTATTTTATTTTATTTTATTTTATTTTATTTATTTTATTTTATTTTATTTTATTTTATTTTATTTTATTTTATTTTATTTTATTTTATTTTATTTTATTTTATTTTATTTTATTTTAATCCCATTATACTCCAACATCGTTCCATGCTCATTTCATGCATTTTATTTTATTTTATTTTATTTTATTTTATTTAATTTAATTTTATTTAATTTAATTTTTTATTTTATTTTATTTTATTTATTTTATTTTATTTTATTTTATTTTATTTTATTTTATTTTATTTTATTTTATTTTATTTTATTTTATTTTATTTTATTTTATTTTATTTTATTTTATTTTATTTTAATCCCATTATACTCCAACATCGTTCCATGCTCATTTCATGCATTTTATTTTATTTTATTTTATTTTATTTTATTTTATTTTATTTTATTTTATTTTATTTTATTATTTTATTTTATTTTATTTTATTTTATTTTATTTTATAATCACATTATACTCATACATAATTTCATGCTCATTTTATTTTATTATATTTTATTATTTTATTTTATTTTATTTTATTTTATTATTTTATTTTATTTTATTTTATTTTATTTCAATCCCATTATACTCATACATAATTTCATGCTCATTTTATTTGATTTAATTTGATTTTAATCCCATTATACTCCTACATAATTTCCTGCTCTTTAATTTTATTTAATTTTATTTAATTTTATTTAATTTTATTTTATTTTATTTTATTTTATTTTATTTTATTTTATTTTATTTTATTTTATTTTATTTTATTTTATTTTATTTTATTTTATTTTATTTTATTTTAATCCCATTATACTCCTGCATCATTTGATGCATTTTATTTTGTTATATTTTATACAGACTGTGCATGGAAATATATAAAAATATTTCTTTTTAAGATTTATGTATTTCGTGCTCACAAATATTATATTATGAATTTGGAATAAATGTGAACTATTTTTTCCAATCAATTAAAAGTGAACTGGATGATGAAACAGTTATAGTAAAGCAACTACATTTGCTTTCACATTAATGTAACAAAATTTATACTATATTTGGTTAATTCATTAACCAAATTATATATTTATTTTGAGTGTATTGCTTTATTTGTATTCCCCTTTTATTTCCAAACCATGAGCTTAAATGGTGAAAACTGCTAAATGATAAATAAGAAAGTAAAGACTGCCCGAGAACATGTTTTCATGCTTTCGCTGTTCTGTTTCAGTGCCATTATGTATATTTAGCTTTGAATAAAGCGATTACTATTCTCTCTGTGGAGGAGTAACATGTCCTAGCATGTATCATTCCTTCTAATTAAGAGCTGTAGTGGCCAACCAGTTTTGATGGAGCATTTAATGTTCCATGTTTTGGAATCACTGATGTTCATCCAGACTCTGGCCATTCTCTGGAGGGAAACCTTCGCTCAGATTGAAATCTGAAGGTACATTAAAAAAACAAAAAAACAGCATATTTACAAGACATTCTGTTTAGAGCCGTTCCTTTTCTACATCACGGAAAAACCTCTCAAGGGTTGAAACATCAAAGAGCTGAAGGCATCAATCACATTAAAGCAAGACGAGAGTGACTTTCTGCTGGAATAAAGTATTTGAAATAAAAATAGAAGACGTTCTTGTGGGGAAACAGTGGGCGGATGTGTGTTGGTCAGCTTCAATCAAATGTTTTATGGGGAATTCATTATAAGAATGAATTGCAACTGCCAATATCATTGTTAATTTGCATGCACTCAGCATTATTTTCTCCATTAAAATGATCCAGGTATTCTGATGAAATAAACATTTTAATAGAAAACAAAATGAATTTGATTAATTACTTCTATTGTGATCAATAGAGAATTTAAAGATCCCTTTTAAATGAAGCTCTGTACATTAATTGCATCACGCAAAAAGCGCTGACTTTTGTGAATAAACTGCAATCTATACGTTTAATTTGCATATAAAGAATGTGTGTTTGAGCTAAGAAAGAATGACAGTGACTTCATTTAAATATGCAAACACAACGCTATACCAGAGCAGATGGGGCTTTGCTAAACTGAATTGTGGTTGGTGATTTAGTTTTTGTGGTGAAATATCAAGTACAAAAGTGGTGCAAGCGTTTAGTGACATTTTCCTTTTTGACTTTCAAAGAGATCACAGATCCAGGAGGGCGTAAACAAATAATGTCCGAGAGTCGAGAGACAATGCAAAACCTGATGTGGCGGCAGGGACAATCAGGATTGGGAAGCGGCCCCCAAATCACGCCACAGATATTTATGGGGATGCTAATGACAACAAGTCGCTTTTTAATGTCAGGTCTCAACCTGTGATTGCACACTGGGTTGAGTGATTTGGACGTCCTGACAGTTGTAATTATCCTAGTGTCTTCTGTCAGGCAGGCAGGGGGCCTGAATCTACCTCAATTAGACTGGCTAATGTTCTCTCTCTCATTCCCTCGTTCTCTTCAGAAGCGTTTTTGTGGTTTCGTGAAGGGCAAGAAAGCACACAGCCTGTCGCTTTTGCCCTGCCAACAGCAGACATGTCATTGGAAATGTTTCCCATTTGAGATTTTTTTTATATCCTTTGGGAAATGTAGGGGCACTTGGTTTGTGGACAGACCTTTTTGTCCACTCATTTTCCACTCAAGTTCATGTTCGGTTCTTGCAATGACTCAGAGCCACTAATGTGCTCGACTGAGGTTAGACCTTCAAACACTATAGCCTGCTCCATTATGTGTGCATCTCACTGCTCAGTCCATCATTTATGCGTCTTTGTGGACAGTATCTGAGGGGACAGACTGTTCTTGTTCAGAATTGTGTGCACAGCATGCATTGTTAGTGTTGTTTGTGAAAGAAAGCAGCAGTATTACCATTGCTCATATGGGTTAATGATGAAAAAAGTGGAGAAATACATTTTACAGACACTTTTATCCAAAGCGACTTACAGTAGTTTATATTCAAGGTATACATTTTATTAGTTCATGCGTTCCCTGGTTATCAAACCCATGACCTTTGTATTGCTAAGGCTGTGTGAGTAACAGGAATACCTAGAGATTGAAGAAAAATGGGCTTGAAAGTGGAAAGTGAAGGTAGATCCTTGACTTGGGCCAGCCTCTGCCTGCTATCCAGAACTGTATGTTATATTATATTTATATATATTTATGCTTTTACATCGATCAGTAAACTTAAGGGTATGTAGAAAAATAATAAATATTTAGATGATATGTTGCATTATATATTATATATAGGCTTTTTTTAAAACTTTCTATTTATCAAATAATCCTGAAAAATGTAACATAATTTACACAAAAATATTAAGCAGCACAACTGTTTTCAACATTGATGATAATAAAAAATGTTTCTTGAGCATCAAATCAGCATATTAGATTGATTTCTGAAGGATCATGTGACTCTGAAGACTGGAGTAATGCTAAAAATACAGCTTTGATCACAGGAATTTTAAATTCAAAACATTAAAGGTGCCCTAGAATCAAAAATTGAATTTACCTCGGCATAGTTGAATAACAAGAGTTCAGTACATGGAAAAGACATACGTTGAGTTTCAAACTCCATTGTTTCCTCCTTCTTATATAAATCTCATTTGTTTAAAAGACCTCCGAAAAACAGGCGAATCTCAACATAACACCAACTGTTACGTTACAGTCGGGATCATTAATATGTATAACCCCAATATTTGCATATATGCCAGCCCATGTTCAATGCATTACACAAGCCAGTATTAACGTCTGGATCTGTGCACAGCTGAATCATCAGACTAGGTAAGCAAGCAAGAAAAATAGTGAAAAATGGCAGATGGAGCAATAATAACTGACATGATCCATGATATCATGATATTTTTAGTGATATTTGTAAATTGTCTTTCTAAAAGTTTCGTTAGCATGTTGCTAATGTACTGTTAAATGTGGTTAAAGTTACCATAATTTCTTATTGTATTCACGGAGACAAGAGCCTTCGCTATTTTCATTTTTAAACACTTGCAGTCTGTATAATTAATAACACAACTTCATTCTTTATAAATCTCTCCAACAGTGTAGCATTAGCCGTTAGCCACAGAGCATATAGCCTCAAACTCATTCAGAATCAAATGTAAACATCCAAATAAATACTATACTCACATGATCCGACGCATGCCTGCAGCATACATGCCGAACATCTTGTAAAGATCCATTTGAGGGTTATATTAGCTGTGTGAACTTTGTTTATGCACTGTATAACTGCACTTAAAGTCGAGAGCTCAGGAGGGCAGGGAGCGAAAGATTTAAAGGGGCAGCAGCCTGAATCGGTGCATAGTTAATGATGCCTCAAAATAGGCAGTTAAAAAAATGAATAAAAAAAAAATGTTTTTGATATTTTGAGCTGAAACTTCACAGACACATTCAGGGGACACCTTAGACTTATATTACATCTTTTGAAAAGACATTCTACGGCACCTTTAAAACGTTTTTTGTATACCTGCCTTCCTGTATATTTTAAGAAGCGGGGGTCTGTGGTATTAAAACATTTGAAAACCATTCATTATACACACAGAGAGAGTATCTTTTCTAAATGAACATACCCACAGGCAAGTTTAGACCAAGTTTTGCACATAAATATGCATGCACACACACATATATAGGCTTGCATTCTTCACTGTTGCATTGCAGTGCTTCACAGCATTAAAGGCACACTGTGTATTTTTTCATCACTAGAGGTCGCTTATTAAAACAAAGGCGTAGCTTGATGACGTCTCGATTTTGCGGAATCATGGGAGGTGTTGCCTTAACGTCTACAGCCGGTGGAAAAGAATCCGATGGGACTCGGGCAGAAATCATATTTATGGATGAACTAATGTATTAAAGATTTATTAACATTACTGTAGTATGAAGCAGGGTGTGTGAGCAGAAACAAGGCAGCTGGAGTGATTGCTAATTAGAGATGAGCGCTACACACGTCTCGACAGTAGTGGAGCTTTTATTATGCCACAGACGAGTGCTTCTACTTCTTCCAGTCATGAATATGTGGGGTAACGCAGCACTGTTTATCATATTAGGTACATTTGTGTGTTGAAAGTTGTTATAGTGCTACTCTGTGTTCGCTCAGCGGCGGCTTTGAGACACTTTTGCACACTGCCATAAGCTAGATCAATATTAGGCATGGTAAAACTAAAACATGGTACTCGTGGTAAATCAAGAAAACGAGATTTAGATAATAAGACTTACTGATCCGTGTCCTGGTTAAAATTGCTTATCTCTCTGGATTTAAATATTCTTGGAACATTTGGGATAATATAAGTACACAAGTCAACAAAATATATAACATTCTTATGGTGGATTTTGGATATTATAATCAAAAATACTTACATATTGTGCCTATAATTTCAGCATCACATCTGGTATGGAGAGCAGCAGGCATAATGCTGTTCTCCAGGGCATAATTCATGAAAAATTAAAATTCTTTCATGACATACTTACCCATAAGACTATATTTCTAACTTGGAACACAAAAATAGTTTGTGCTGGGTTTATCAATGACAACTTAACTCTTTCCCCGTCATTTACAAGATTTTCTGTCATTTATGACACAACGCTTTCCTGCCATTGATGAGTTTTTGCGGCAATCCGTATTTTTACTGTCCACGTGGTAGGGGGCGCTGTTACTGATCTTCAAATAGTACAACATCTCTGGATCCAAAAACAAGTGAAGAAGATCTGCGTAAACCAGAAGGATTGGATAAATGAGTGGAAACTAACATGATTATCAAACATTCAACAGCATATAAGTCTAAACTGCCTAACGTTACCGAATGAAATGTTGAATCCAGGAACAGATACACAACTGTGCAAGATTTGGGTGTTGATGGACTTGATCTACTCCATTTATGTTTTGATAATCATTCTGATTCTGATCCGGACAAAATCTTAGACAAAAATGCAATTTTCTCATAGATGTTTTTGTTGTATAGAGAAAAATGGCTTGGATATTCTGCATAATAAATTTCTTTATCGGACAAAAAAAATTCATACTTGTTTGAAAGAGTGAGAAAAATATGACAAAATTTAAATGTTTTTTTTTGGTGACCTATCCCCTTTTTTGAGTGACCTATCCCTTAAATGCGGACCCCAGATAGAGCTCTGCAGAAAAGGACAACAGGCTAATGTCATTACTCAGGACACAAATTGTGTGTGTGTGTATATATATTTTAATATAATTGTATGTATTTGAAGCCAAGCCTTTTACGCTGTGAATGAATGAATGAATGAATGACTAGATAAATATTTTTATCTATAAGGTTGTAGAGCAGTTCCAGACCCATCACTTTGAAATGCTTTGAATTTTCCTTTTAATATGCATGTCTGTCATTACCTTGAGCTGCTTTCCACTGCCAGAATTTTTACCCAATTACTGCAGAGTGCCTCTGCTTCTCTCTCCAATCAGAGCAGCTGATAACAAACATGTCATCACACTGTCAGAGTGGCAGCTGCTTCTGTCGCTGTCAGTGTTCAAATGTTTATATGCTCTTAAATGCATTATAATGAATGTAAAGTCTCTCTTTGTGCTGCATTTTGTGCATTTAGAGATAAAAAACAGCTTTCCACAACTGTCAGTCTGTAGCTTGGAGTGTTTAATAGTTTTAAATAATTTAAAGTGTATGATGAAATAGTCAATTAATCTGAAGTAACTTGCTTTTATGTGGGTGTTTGTGCGGATTAAACATTCTCATTATAAGCTGCGGTTATTTTTTTAGGTGCAGAGCTGAATGTAAACAAGCTGTAATTCGTTCTCATTAAACCTTCCCTGTGATTATTTCACATTCACCTGTATTTGAGACGGCTGCAGTAACAAGTTTGTGATAAATGAGTCGGGAGTGTGCTCGAACAAGACATCAAACAGCTGCGTGATCATGTAAAACATTTGCTGCCATTCTTCTTGCATGTGATTAAGCCGTCGTGTCATGTTTAATGTCAGTTTATCTCAGGTACATAACAGAGAGGAACATGCACTTTCCTGCAATGAGCAACAAATTAGTGATGGTGGGGCGATCTCAGAAAACAGGACCATGTAGAATAAAACAATTCAGGATTGTTTTTTTATTATTATTATTAATTAATTAATCAATTTATTTATTTGCTTATTTAATTTCTTTGATTATTGTGTTTGTTTTATTTCATTAAAAATAAATTAATAAATAAAAATTAATGTTAGCAGTAGTGGTGGTGGGTCAGCTTCAGAAGGGACCATGTGTGGAAAAGAAATTCAGGGATTTTTATTTTTAATTTAAATATAAACTAAACTTGCCTGTTTATTTGTTTGTTTGTTTATTTATTTATTTATCTCAGAAAACAACTATTTGTGGAAATTAACTTCAAGATGTTTTTAAATTTAAATATAAAGTTAAAAAATATTTGTATATTTATTGTGTTTTGTTTCATTTGATTAAAAAAAATTAAATAAATAGAAATTAGTGTTAGTGTTGGTGGGTCAATCTAAAAAGGATTTTTTATTTTTTATTTGAATAGTATTTATTTATTTATATAGTTTTATTTCATTTAAAAATAAAATTTAAATTAATGAAAATTAATATTAGTGTTAGTGGCAGTGGGTCTCAGGGAACTGGACCATGTGTGAAAATAAAATTCAGGATTTTTTATTTAATTATAAATATTTATTTATTAATTTATTTGTATTTTATTTAAAAATTCAGTTTAAATATATAGAAATTAATATTAGTGGCAGTGGGTCAATCTCAGGGAACTGGACAATGTGTGGAAATAAAATTCAGGATTTTTATTTAATTATATTTATTTATTTATATTTTATTTTATTTAAAAATTCAGTTTAAATGAATAGAAATTAATATTAGTGGCAGTGGCAGTGGCAGTGGGTCAATCTCAGGGAACTGGATAATGTGAGGAAATAAAATTCAGGATTTTTTATTTAATTATAAATATGTATTCATTTATATTTTATTAAAAAATAAATTTAAATAAATAAAAATTAATATTAATATTAGTGTTAGTGGTTGTGAGTCAATCTCAGAAAACTGGACCAAAGTGTGCAAATGAAATTCAGGATTTTTTATTTAAATTTTATTTATTTATTATCTTTGTTGTTAATTTCAATTTAAAAGGTTACTTCAGAACTAGAAAAAGCAATTTGTCTGATATTCTTTTGGAAAAACATTAAAAGTAATTCACAGGGACACAAATGGGGCACAAATGACACTTCTTCAAGAAAATGACCCTCATTTAGTCCTTTCCTGTCAAACTGAATTCATCTTTTTTTTGCCACTCTCCCTAGATCTCCCTGTTTGTGGATTTTCCCAGAAATATCATTGCAGTGTGTCAGAAGCACAAGCCAGGCAATTAAGTCCTGTTATTGACAGCATTTCTTCAGTGTCCTTTTGATAAGAGCGTTCTCGGGCAATCAGAAGTTCCATCACAACAGTTTGTCATTCCCCCCCATCCCACCTCCTAAATCAATTCAACACTGTCAGTGACATCAATCCCTCAATGACGGACAGCGTCATTTGCTTCCATGTCAGTTGGTTCTGGACTTACTGTTTGGGTAAAGTGCACAGAGCTGTTTAGAAGCTATAGGACTTCCACAAATTCTGGTCTGATGGTGCTGTGGAAAAAGCAATAGGCCAATATGAGGGGTGCTTGCCGGTGCAAAACTGTGCCATCACGATGCTAGAGATTTTTTTGGTTGTTGTCAGGATGTTGCTATGTTGGCCCAATGCAAAAGTGATCACCCCTCAAGTCTGTGATATTCTTGTCTCTAAATATGGCTCAAGTTCTTCCTTCAATGTATGTCTATGGGATTTTTTGTTGCCCATTTTGTTGCTCAAAAGGTGAAAATTGTGAGGAAACTATAACTGCATACGCAGCATGATTTGAGGTATCATAATGTCTGTAGCACAACCAAAGTTTACTAAGTTCCCCAAGTATGAACTATATACTAATGATGCTTGACTTATTAATTAATAGTCAATTGATGTGCAGTTACAGCATTTTACTGTATTTCAGCCTCAATCAGCTTTTTGAGAAGGTTACCATAGATGTCATTTATGCTGGGAATGGTGAGGGCTTGTGCTGATGATATTGTCCCCGCCACTTTATGAAATAGCTTGCGACAGGGATGTGTATAATATGCTGCCATCCTGCTGAGTGTCTGTCAACAGTGAAGGAAAGCGACAGCGGCAGTGTTCTCTGGCGCAGATAGCCCTCCACTTCTACTGCATTTCCACGGCTCTCTATAAAACAAAATGCAGATGCAATTTTGATGTATTAACACAAATCTTATATTAGGGGGATTAGAGACCCAAGCTATTTGTGTAAAAATTAAAGGTCCTGACAGATGATCCAATGGTTTTCTGTTGGAAAATTGCCAGTTAATGCCCTATTACAATTATTTAATATGTATGCTTTATTTCTAATATTTATATAATTTAGTTAATTTTTAATATTTATAATTTAAATAATTTTGTTATTTTTTTCAAAGCTACTCTTTTCCATACAACAAAAATGCAACCACAAGCTGTTTTTAATAAAACACACACAGTCACACACACACACACACACACACACACACACACACACACACACACACACACACACACACACACACACACACACACACACACACACACACACACACACATACATACATACATATATACATATTTATATAAAAATATTAAGTTAATAAAATTATTATTAATAGTAATAATAATTGATTATTAACAATATTATTTTTGTTATTAATAACAACAACAACAATAATAATAATGATTATTATTATTATTGTAAGTTTTAAATTGGGTTGACCCAACAAAAAAAAAACAATGATTGGGTTGTTTTAACCCAGCAGTTGTGTTAAATGTTTGCCCAATGGGCTGGGCCAACTATTGTGTAAAAATGATTATATGTCTGGCTTAAAATTAACCCAAAATTAAAAATCAGATGCATTATTACTAGAGGCAACAATAATAATCAAAAGGTGAACATTTATTAATAAGCATTTTAATAAATGTTTATTGTTTAATTATTATTCACTAAACTTATTAATAAATGTTAATTTATTAAACATATTAATAAATGTTAATTTATTAAACATATTAATAAATGTTAATTTATTAAACATATTAATAAATGTTAATTTCCAACATATTTTGGGGTTCATTTTAAGCGAGCAATGATAGTAACTTTTAAACAATAGTTAAATGAAACTTAGCGATTAGGTTGTTTTAACTCAGCAATTAGGTTGTTTTAACCCAGCGATTGGGCTGTTTTAACCCAGCAGTTGGGTTAAATGTTTACCCAACCTGCTGGGTTAAAACAGCCCAATCGCTGGGTTGAAACAACCTAATCGCTGGGTTAAAACAGCCCAATCGCTGGGTTAAAACAGCCCAATCGCTGGGTTAAAACAACCTAATCGCTGGGTTAAAACAGCCCAATCGCTGGGTTAAAACAACCTAATTGCTGAGTTAAAACAACCCAATAGCTGGGTTAAAGCAACCTAATAGCTGGGTTAAAACAACCCAAACGCTGGGTTAAAGCAACCTAATCCTAAATCCCAGGGATTCTTTATAAAAACAGTAAAATATCATATTAAAATGTTTGTGCATAATCAAATTAAAATTCGAAGTCTATGTTATGCTGTGATATCAAGACAACACATTTCTTTCACAGAGTGATGCCTATTAATCTCACACACACACACACACACACACACACACACACACGTCTCTCTCTACCCAGTGGCATTGTGGGTATTCCTGCCAGAGCGTGACTCAAAATGCAGGAAGTTTGAGAAAGCACCCGGGGTGATTGGGTAACAGTCACATGGTTTTAACCCTGTGGCTGTGCTCTGTGTGCAGTCAGTGTGTTGGAATATCACACGAGGTGTAGGAGTCTCTCTCCTGTCTTCTCTGCGTGTGATTGAGGGGTTTTCAGGCTGATTGCTGCCTCAGTGGTCTAGTGTTGCACGGCAGGGTCTCGGCAGAGCCACACACATTCACTGAGTTGGAAATCACACAGGATGTCAATTGGAGGGGATTCTGAGTCTCTTAATGAGCTCATAGAGCGCAGAGGTTTTTAAACTTAAATCCTTGTCTTTTGTGGTTCATGAGCTGCATGCACTCAGATCCAGACGTACTGTTACTGTAGTGTAAAGGGCTCCTGCAGCGTGCGGTTTAAATACTAACACTGCACACACACACACACACAGGGGCGTCACGCACCTGTCTTTTTGGAGGGGGCATCAGTGGCAGTTCTGGCTCACTCGCTGCTCTTGGCAAGATAAGACCGAAAGGAAAAAGGGGGGAGGGGGGGACTTTAGTGTAGGAAGTGTTTTTCAGGTTATATGGAAAGCAGCTTTTACAACAAAAATGCATGATAAACACATGATAAATACAATAAACACACACAAATACATGTATACGTGTTATATATATATATATATATATATATATATATATATATATATATATATATATATATATATATATATGAATTAGTTGTTGTTTTAAATTAGATTTCATAAAACAAAGTAATGTTATTAAAAAAATCCAACTATGCACCATCTGAGAAATTGTATTTTATTTATATAATCACTGTATTGTTGTTCTTGTTGTTATTTTTTTTTACTAATTATTATACTAAATATTATACTATATATACTATGCTATGTATATTATACTAATATTATACTATATATAATTATATAAATATAATTTTATATTATTGTTGTTGTTGTTGTTGTTGTTGTTATTATTTTTAATTGCAATCCATAAAACAAAACAAAAAATATTTTGAAGAAAAAAAACCAACTGTACCATCTGCACAGCATCCAATAAATAATTATTTATTAAATATATAAAAATCACTGTATTGTTTTTTTTTTTTTTACAAATTGTTGTTATTATTATTAATATAATTTTATATTGTTGTTGTTGTTGCAATCCATAAAACAATATATATATAAATATATATATATATATATATATATATATATATATATATATATATATATGTGTGTATTTTAAAGAAAAAAATGCAACCATGCACCATCTGCACTGAATCCAAGAAATTATATTTTATTTATTTACCTATTTAATTAATAAAATTTAAAAATCACTGTTGCAGTTGTTGTTCACTAATTATTAATTATTATTTTATTATACTTATTAAAAATATAATTTTATGTTGTTGTTGTTTTTAATTGCAATCCATAAAACAAAACAAAAAATCCAATTACACACCATCTGCACAGCATTACTGTATTGTTGTTGTTATTATTTTTTTTACAAATTATTATTATATTATTATAATTATTAATAATATAATTATGTTATTATTGTAGCTGTTGTTATTTATTATTATTTTTAATTGCAGTACATAAAACAAAAATATATATATTTTAAAATAAAAAAATCCAACTATACACCATGTACAGAATCCAATATTTATTTATTTATTTACTTTGTTTGTTTGTTTGTAAACCTGTGCATTTTTTTGTTTTATGAAAAAGAGCATTTTTGACAATATCTTGTATGATAATTTCAGTATCTGTGTTGCAGGACCATCATGAAGTTTATAATATATAATATTATAATATATCGTCTTTATCGATTCAATGAATACCTGAAACTAACAGCATGTTGACAGTTAAATTCATGAAAATATGATTCCTTTATTTCCACGTGCTAAATATGTTCAATTTAAATAGATTTAAATTTCTGATCCTGAAAAAGCCTTCACGTGCTTCTAGAACTTGTAATTACAACATCTAAACTCATAAATTTCTGAGAGCTACGATTCGTACCACGTGGCCGCTGTACCACCTGACCACTGCAGGTTTAAAGTGTGTTTTGAAGCGGTTAGTGAATTCGATGTTGAGTTTTTCACCAAAATGTTGCATGCAAAAGGAGTGCATTTAGTGAATTCATTTGTTTTTTTGCAGATGTGTGATCAAATCCGCCATGAAACGAGAATAATTTGAGTACAATTGAGAATCCCGCAAACAGCTGCCGTAAAACGCAGGCCAGCAAGAGATCAGCTGGACGATCTCCTACAAACGCTATGCACAAGAGATTTATCTGATAAGATGGGCAATTTAACACATCTTTGCTGATTTGCGAATGTTCTCACCTCCCTGTCCAGTATCATCAGTGCAGGTGCCAGTGCCGAGGCTCTAAATAACAGGCGGCTGATTTGCCGAACAGAGGAGGGAGAGGAGGCCTCTGTCCTTCTGAAAGATCGAGGTGGTGTAAAAGCGCTAACCTCGTGGCACTGTAATTGGGTCTGGACATCAGTCACAGGAATGTTCTTAAGGGGACAGGCGGTACAGAGCTTGTATATTTGCTATTGTTTATTACAGCACTTGTTCTCTGTCAAAGTGCTTTTTCGGATTCGGTCGCAATTTATCGTCCATGAAACCCCCAAGAGCTGCATACCCAAAGGAGAATGGTTTGCTCAAAGGTTTCATAGCGCAGGAGACCTAAAGGAATAGTTCACGTGAAAATGAAAATCCTGTTATCATTTACTCACCCTCATGTCCTTCCAAACCTGCATGACTTTGTCATTCATGGATCACAGAAGTAAATATATAGCTTATTTATCCATACAACAAGAAAAAATGGGAAATCGTCAAGCTTCAAAAAAGTGGTAACACTTTATTTCGATAGTCCACTTTAGACATTCTACTAACTATAAGTAACTTTGTAACTACATCTCAACTAGCAGTCATTAGAGTCTGCTTAATATCTGCAAACACTTTATTGTGATGCTCCCCCAACAGACATTCTACTGACTATAAGTAATTTTGCAACTACATGTCAGCTAATTCTACTAACCTGAACCCTAACCTGACAGCCTACTAAGACTATAATATCTAGTTACTTATAGCAAAGACTTTCAAAGATATACAAGATACAAGATATATGATTTTTGAGCATTTAGAAACTAAATTTATGTTGTCAGATTTCATTGGTGATTTCAAATATGAAATTCAATCATACGCTTGGTGAACATCTTTGCAAATTTGATGTTTCCCCATTGAAAGAGATAGGAGTTTCAGTACCAAGTCTGTACTGAATTTTAAAAAATGTGACACTTTGAGCGCTGTTGAGCGGATTCTTAAACACCTCTGACTGGCCATTGTGTCCACGCACTCCACATACAGTGGGTACGGAAAGTATTCAGACCCCCTTACATTTTTTACTCTTTGTTATATTGCAGCCATTTGCTAAAATCATTAAAGTTAATTTTTTTTCCCTCATTAATGTACACACAGCACCCCATATTGACAGAAAAACACAGAATTGTTGACATTTTTGCAGATTTATTAAAAAAGAAAAACTGAAATATCACATGGTCCTAAGTATTCAGACCCTTTGCTGTGACACTCATATATTTAACTCAGGTGCTGTCCATTTCTTCTGATCATCCTTGAGATGGTTCTACACCTTCATTTGAGTCCAGCTGTGTTTGATTATACTGATTGGACTTGATGTGAAAGCCACACACCTGTCTATATAAGACCTTACAGCTCACAGTGCATGTCAGAGCAAATGAGAATCATGAGGTCAAAGGAACTGCCTGAAGAGTTCAGAGACAGAATTGTGGCAAGGCACAGATCTGGCCAAGGTTACAAAAAGAGTTCTGCTGCACTTAAGGTTCCTAAGAGCACAGTGGCCTCCATAATCCTTAAATGGAAGATGTTTGGGACGACCAGAACCCTTCCTAGAGCTGGCCGTCCGGCCAAACTGAGCTATCGGGGGAGAAGAGCCTTGGTGAGAGAGGTAAAGAAGAATCCAAAGATCACTGTGGCTGAGCTCCAGAGATGCAGTCGGGAGATGGGAGAAAGTTGTAGAAAGTCAACCATCACTGCAGCCCTCCACCAGTCGGGGCTTTATGGCAGAGTGGCCCGACAGAAGCCTCTCCCCAGTGCAAGACACAGGAAAGCCCGCATTGAGTTTGCTAAAAAACACCTGAAGGACTCCAAGATGGTGAGAAATAAGATTGTCTGGTCTGATGAGACCAAGATAGAACTTTTTGGCCTTAGTTCTAAGTGGTATGTGTGGAGAAAACCAGGCACTGCTCATCACCTGTCCAATACAGTCCCAACAGTGAAGCATGGTGGTGGCAGCATCATGCTGTGGGGGTGTTTTTCAGCTGCAGGGACAGGACGACTGGGAAAGATGAATGCGGCCAAGTACAGGGATATCCTGGATGAAAACCTTCTCCAGAGTGCTCAGGACCTCAGACTGGGCCGAAGGTTTACCTTCCAACAAGACAATGACCCTAAGCACACAGCTAAAATAATGAAGGAGTGGCTTCACAACAACTCCATGACTGTTCTTGAATGGCCCAGCCAGAGCCATGACTTAAACCCAATTGAGCATCTCTGGAGAGACCTAAAAATGGCTGTCCACCAATGTTTACCATCCAACCTGACAGAACTGGAGAGGATCTGCAAGGAGGAATGGCAGAGGATCCCCAAATCCAGGTGTGAAAAACTTGTTGCATCTTACCAAAAAGACTCATGGCTGTATTAGATATTTTTTAATAAATCTGCAAAAATGTCAACAATTCTGTTTTTTTCTGTCAATATGGGGTGCTGTGTGTACATTAATGAGGAAAAATGATTAAATGATTTTAGCAAATGGCTGCAATATAACAAAGAGTGAAAAATTTAAGGGGGTCTGAATACTTTCCGTACCCACTGTATATGTCTGTGATTGGCTTCAATGATCAACGCTTCAAAAACGTTGTAAATAGTCATCAATGAAGCTCTTCATCGAGCGCTACACATCCATAGATATCACAGATACACATCCATACAAATCATACAAATCCAACCAACAGCGCTCAAAGTGTCACACTTTTAAAATTTCAGTACCGATTGGTACCGAAGTCGGTACTTTTGACAACTCTAATAGGAGCTGTAATTGCATGCCTGAAATAGCTGACTGAGAGGCATTTTAAAGATGGCAGCCGAGTGAAATGACTTGCCTTAAAGGGACTGCTTATAGACGAATATCTAAAATGGACTATTGAAATAAAGTGTAACAAAAAGGATCCATTAAAGTAACATCAGAGTGTTCCAACAAAGTGTAAACAGGGTATAAAATTTTTTGAGCTTGTCCACTTTCGACCACTTCCAGAGATAGTAGAAAACGCTTTCGACCGGATTGCTTTAGTAGTATAGATGCTCATGTGGTCGAATGTGTTCAAACAGCCACATAAGACCACCTACTCTGCGCCTACTGACCGAACGCGTAAACATAATGGGACACGCACTAGCTAGATGGGATTTAAACTTTGTCAGCTGAACAATGTTCTCTCAACATTCATGATTTCTAATACACACTCACAGCGTTTGCTGTGGTCTTGCGGCTGTCAGAGCAGAAGTAAAGCCGCTGTTCTCCGTATGTTTTATCGTCATCTCTGGTCACATTCAATATGTAAATTGCAAGAGCTTATTTTGTCCATTAGATAGAAAGATCTGAAAAATCCCATATATTTACCCACCCATAGACCCTCCTCTCAAAGAAATCAGGACAGAAGTGGTAGAAAGTGGACAAAAGAAAGTGTAAACATGAATGTGTCTCATTCGTCTACTTGTGCCCAATCAACCAAAATGCATCTTAATACCAGGCCATTTCTTATAAACAAGGCCAAAGTGTAACATAAAATCTTGCAGATGCAAAACTTTTGACTGCAGATTTTGGTATCTGAGCACATTGTTGAGATCTGTTCAACTGAGGTCCTTTTTTCAGGAGAAATATATGAGTACGCTATGGTGAGCAAAACCCACATGGGGTCTTGAGTCACCTCGAGGTGAGATCCTACTCAAAGGTCTCCTGATGTTCATTTATTCTCATTGCTTTGTAGGAAAAGTTGTTATATTAAGGAATAATTCTATTTTTCTTTCCTGTTGAAAGTTGAAGAGAGTAAGAGAAAAAGAGGAATGTACAGGTAGTGCATGTCTGTTCATCAAATTAAGCCCTGTCCAGCATGAAAGAGCTTTTTTCCTGTTTTCATGGCATGATCCCATGGCCACATTGTGGCTTGGGAAATTACAAGAGGGCATATTTCACTATTCCAATTTCTGTCTCCATGAATGACTGCACACATGAGAGCGCGAGTGTGTCTGCGAGCGTGTCAGCGCGTGTTTGAATGTGTGAGCCTTTAGCCAGCAATGCAGGTATCCTTGGCAACTAATCCTATTTACAGAGTATTGGATTCATTATTCAAGAATTTGGTCCCCAAGATAAATAAATCTAATCTTCATTTCTAAGTGACATTAGAGAGCTTTAAATTCTAACAGGCGTTTGAAGACATCAACACAAAATACTTGTGTCGTTTGGTGATCTTGATGTACAACCTTGAGTTCGCACGATTTTTGTATGTTTTCCAGACACGTGTATTCAGCCTATTTCAGCCCGGACACAAAAGCAGAGCAGCAGTGTAACTGCAACAGCAGGTTCACATTGAGCTTGATTTCTGGGATACTACATTGAGTATTACAGTCAAAATGTAAAAAATGGTTATCAGGAATGTTCTATTTCAAAACTGATCAATCTAATTTACATTAGTAGGTAGGTCATATTTATAATAAATTCTGGTTGACTAAGCCGGTATATATCCATTCTTTAACATTGAAATATAGTTGGTAAATGGTTGAAGAAAGGTTAGCAAAATACTTGAACGTTGACATTTTAAAAGTCATTGTAAAAGCAAGTGTAACGGTGGCCAGCGAGTAAACCTTACTCCTCTGATCTCAAGAGATGCTCTAGCGACTGATGCTCTAGCAACTGACGACTAGTGACTGACACTAGCCTCCTTGTTAGAGTGTCTGACTCCCACGCTGGAGACCCAGGTTCAAGACCCGTGCAGAGCGGGGAGAGTAGGACCTGGGTAGAGGGGTTACATTGGTGCCGTGACCCGGATGGAAGTGAGGTTTGGGGGGTGAGTGTAACGGAGCCCAGCTAGTAGTCGCTGTGCGAGTAAACATTACTCCTCTGATCTCAAGAGATGCTCTAGTGACTGATGCTAGGGGTTGCAGCCTTTAGCCTCCTTGTTAGAGTGTCTGACTCCCACGCCGGAGACCCAGGTTCAAGACCCGTGCAGAGCAGGGCAAGTAGGACCTGGTTAGAGGGGTAACACAAGACATTATAATATCAAACATTGATTCATTTTTCAAAATTCATCAGTGATTTAACCTCAACCCATAACAGATTCACCTGTGAATACATGTTGAAATGCTGGCTGGGCAGTATCTATTGTTTATTGCAAAACATTGTGACAGTCAATAGGTTTATAGTAAATTTTCACCTTATTTTTTTGAGTTTGGCATGCAAATGTAGACTTCATGAGTGTCAACACTGACCAGAAGTCATTCATTTTCACTGCCGCAATTTATGTACAAACTACTTCCCCTCTGTAATATTCATTTGTATCTGTCTATACCAACAATAAATTGAATTTATAATCAGATTTCTGAAAACTGTAGCCAGTTAGCAGAACCTGATTTCACCAACTGCAACATCTTTGTTGATCCTGGAACAACATTCCAATCAACCAATCAGATTTGAGGGACAGTTTATGTCAAGTTTAGGCTTACACCCAGGGCTAGGTTTCCTTCTGATTTCAGGGATAACTTATGGTTATAGTGGTAGGATATGGTTAGGATTACATTTTCAGACAGGAATATTGTTCAGGATCAACAAAATATGTTGACCCAGGAACGCATCTAAATCGGCAAAATCAGGACGTACGCCATAGTGTCAAAAGTACCAACTATGGTACCAATTGACCCTTCGCCAGGAGTTTGATTGACAAGCGATCTAACCAATCATAACGCCGAATCCGCCATTTTGTCCGACAAAGTAGTCAGGAGTTAGAAGATAAACCTCGGTGGACTTGAACTTGAAAAATGGTGTGTATTGACGTCTTTCTGCCTTTGAAACAACATTGCTTCTCATCTTCATTCATGTTTATTTGATGCTATAAATTAACTACTAGGAGGAGATGATCGGTTCACGAGCCGCTTGAGCTGAGGTGTCACGACACATTAAAGAGCCACAAAACGTTTTTTATTGTTCGAATTTCTTAAAAAATTACACATATTGAAAGATGGGACTTTGCTTAATATCATAAGTAACCTGCTCTGTCATGTCTGTCGACGTGTTGTCAGTGTCCTCTTTGCTCCGTGATGTATTTTTCATTGTGTGTGGCGTGACAGAGCCATGGCTTGTCGGACAAAGAGACAGTAACTAAGGGACTTTGCGAAGAGTCAATTCAGTACTGAAATTTTAAAAATGTTACGATACCAGCATTTCCACCTAGAATTTTGAGTGCTGTTGAGCGGATTCTTAAACACCTCTGATTGGCCATTGTGTTCATGCACTCAACAGATATGTCTGTGATTGGCTACAATGATCAACACTTCATAAACATTCTTCATTAGAACAAGACCTTCTTTACCGAGCGTTACACAGATGCATACAAACGTTTGAAAGCAGGCATCTATCAGTGGGCCATGCGTTGATCATTATAGCCATCTGTTGAGTGCATGAACATAACGGCCAATCAGAGGTGTTTATGAATCCGCTCAACAGCGCTCAAAATTCTAGGCGGAAATGCTGGCATCGTAACATTAAAATTTCAGTACCGAAGTCAGTGTGAACTAACCATCAGCATCAAAACTCTACATTCCTGCTGCTCAACAAATATCAAGTATATATTTGAGCATCTCAATGTGTCGTATTCGGTCAGCACATTTGATTCAGACACACTGTCTCACTAGTGTCTCCATGGAGATGCGTGTTCATTCTTGCTGTCTTGTGAGAGTAGGTCGTTGACAGCGTGAGAGACAGAACATAATGCATCTCTGTCTCAGACAATAGCAGTCACTGTCTCTGAACGTGTGTGTGTGTTCGGGAAGGGGAGTTGGACGACACCCAATGGGAGGATCTCGCTGCTGTTCTCTGATGTGAAGACTAACCGACTGTGTGTTCAGTGTGTAATACGGAGACTGCATAAACCTGAGGCCTTCATTTACTCTCTCTCAGTCGCACGGCACTCGCTTTCTCGCCTTCACACCAGCGTGCTCACAGAGATTGCTCATATCCTCGCATTTATAGACACAAACACAAATAAACACACACATCTCTCACCAACACACACATACACACCAGCGCTCACTCATATTCTCACATATTCAGCGTGCTGGGCGGTCTGGATGTTAAAAATGACGGTTCTGGCTCTGACACAATCTTTTCAAAGAATCAGCAGGAGCAAGTCTGTAGGCCATATACAATAAAACAGCAATTTAATTATTGTTATCGCTCCAATAGCTGTTCTTTAATCATGATAAGAAAACAATACAGTCTCTTATCCTAAAATCTTTATGATGATCAAATGTGAAGGTTGAGTCAGGGACGCAGCATGCATTGCAAGTGCTTTTAGAGAGTTTTCAGAAAGTTTGTTTCATTTTTTGGTGGATAATCATCATTTTTAAGAGTTTTGTTTTGTTTGGCTGCAGTGCAAATAATTAATTTGCATAAAGCAATGACTTTAATAGCATGCAGAAGCATCCTGCATTAGTCCTACTATGGATACTAGCATCTACCGTACTTAGCATCTTAGCAGCAAGTTCATTCAGGACTACTAGGTGAATGTATTCATATTCATGACCAGAGCTTATAAGTTATTATTTTTTTCTAATGAATCATGAAACCTTTCTGTCCTCTAATGTGATACAGTATCTCTTTTGATTTTCAATTGTACTTGAGCTCCACACAACATGATTGAGCCAAGCGGAGAATGTTGGCTTTCCTATCAAAAATAAGCCAAAAACATTTTTTTTTTTTTTTTTCTAAGTGAATCAGTGTTTTCGGCATGAACAAAATGTTGGAGGGGACTTGATTTTACAATATAATCTGGATATGATGCCATCATTAAAGTGGACTTTACTATATATGAGAGGTGGGTTGAAAGTAATGGTTAAAAAATAAGAGTAGCCTACTTGTCTATGTAAGATTTCTTTCTCTTTCTGCTGAACACAAAAGAAGATATTTTGAAGAATATGGGTTGATGGTTGATGGGGCCCCATTGACTTCCATAGTATTTATTTAATTTTTCCATACCATGGAAGTCAATGCGGTCCATCAACTGTTTGGTTACCAACATTCTTCAAAATATCTTATTTTGTGTTTAACAGAAAGAGAAAGAAATTCATACATTTTTGGAACAACTTGAGGGTGAGTAAATGATGGCAGAATTTTCACTTTTTGGGTGAATTATCCCTTTAAGGTTTCAAAGAAAAAAAAATCTTTGCAATATCGTACACTGATGAATCATTCACAATAAGACCAGAAATATTTATTAAGAAATTAAACAGTTTTGACTTTAACTTACCCAAATCAGTGGGATTAAACCTATATCCTAAACCAGATGCTATCCTAAAAATCAGTTTTTTTTGGCACAAATGTAGTTTCAGGATCAAAAAGCATCCTTCACAAAGCATAAAATATTAATTAATATTATAAAACATTTTAACATTTCTACTATGATGTCCAATCATCCACAAATTCACTAATAAAAAAGTTGATTAAATTTATATAGTATAGTATAGTATAGTATAGTATAGTATAGTATAGTATAGTATAGTATAGTATAGTATAGTATAGTATAGTATAGTACATTTGGTAAAACTTAAGTATGGGGAACAATTCTCACTTTTAACTAGTTGCTTATTAGCATGCATATTACTGGAATATTGGCTGGTTATTAGTACTTATAAAGCTCATATTAATGCCTTATATTGCATGACCATATTCTACATCCCATAATCATACCCCATAAACTTAACAACTACCTTACTAACTATTAATAAGCAGTAAATTAGGAGTTAATTGAGCCAAAAGTCATAGTTAATAGTGAATATGTGTTCCTCATACTAAAGTGTTACCGTTAATGATTTAGTATAGTATAGTACATTTTATTCATATAGCAGATTTAAAAACAGCAAAGCAGATTAAAATGCTGAACAGAAATAAGAATACAATGCAATAAAAATACAATACAAAAATATAAAACAATATAAAAAATACTTAAAACACCTGTAAGTAAAGATACATTTTCAGAGTTTTAAATGTTAAGTGGCAGCTGATTGCCATATACCAAATGGCAACCAAAAAGGCTCTATCACCCTTAGTTTTTAGATGTGATCATGGGACATACAATAATGCCATGTCAGAAGATGTTAAAGGTCTACTAAATGTATAAGGGATAAGAAGATCTTTAAGATAAGAAGCTTGGCCATTAGGAGCTTTAAAAGCAACCAACAAAATCGTAAATTGGATGCTAAATTGAACTGAAGCCAATGGAGAGAGGCTGAAATTGGTACGACATGGTCATATTTCTTTGCCCTAATCAACAGCCTTGCAGCTGCATTTTGAACCATCTGAAGGTGTGAAAAGGATGAATGAAGAAGACCAAAATAGAGGGAATTACAATAGTCTAGACGTGAAGTAATAAAAGTGTGAATAACTTTCTCCAATTCTTGGAAAGTTTAGAAATAATTCATAATTGATAACATCTATTCTTAACAGAATTAATTTGCTTGGTTAAGCAAAAGTCCAGAATGACACCAAGATTTCTTACATGAGATGAAATTGAAGGGAAACAAGCTCATTGATAAGACCGCCTCTCAATTACGGAGGACCAAAAATAATTAACTTTATTAAGTTGGAGAAAGTTATTT